>NC_090816.1:57393876-57699915 GCF_000390325.3 Nicotiana tomentosiformis | reverse complement strand
TCATGTTATGTTACCAATTGAGGATGTGTTAAAATATGGGCTGTGCATTAATAATCTTTCGACTTTAAGTCAAGTTCAAATGAAGGCTATTATGCCAAATTTTGTGAAATATCTCTATGTGCATTAGACTCTAAATTGATCACATGTGTACTACACACTTTGATTTGAATTGTGTTTGCTGTTGATGATGAGGATGATATTTGAAAATGATAATGTGAGCATGAAATACTGAATAAGTCCAACGTGCCAAGAATGATCTTATATTTCTGGACACTAGTGCCAATGAAATGAAAAGATGTGAAAGTATTATGAAATGCGATGATTGATATAAAAAGTTTGATGTCTCAAATAAGACAGCCTAGCCGATCGGGTCGTGATCGGACACCATACCGCACACATGGTGGTGATTGTGCTGGAAATTATAATTGTGGTCGATGTCCCTAATGGATAGCCTAGCCGATCGGGTCATGATCGGACTCCGTGTTAAAGACGGTGGTATTGATATTGAGAGAAATTGTGGTTGATGTCTCTATTGAGATAGCCTAGTCGATCGGGTCGTGATCGGACTCCGTGTTAAAGACGGTGGTATTGATATTGAGAGAAATTGTGGTTGATGTCTCTATTGAGATAGCCTAGTCGATCGGGTCGTGATCGGACTCTGTGCTAAGAGTGCGGTGGTACTGGTTTTGTGGATAATGGTATTGTGAATAGTGGTATTCGTATGGTGAATAATGGTACTGGTATTGTGGACAATGGTATATCGATACTAAAATAATCTCCCAATGTGAGATATGGAAATTAATTTGAACACTCTCTTGATCCTACATTAAGGTTTGATGTTGATTAAGGCTTTCATTGATATTATGATAATTTTGTTTATATTATTTGTCATTCTATTGAGAGGATGTTTAGTTATACATACTAGTGCTATTCGACGGTACTAACGTCCCTTTTGCCGGGGGCGCTGCATCTTTCAATGGATTTAGGTGGTTCCACAACAGGAGATATTGATCAGTGATAGTAGTGTACTTCCTTCCCAGCTGACTTGGTGAGCCCCACTTCATCCCGGGGTCATGTATATTTTGTACTTTGTGTATTCGGTTTGAGGTATAGCCGGGGCCTTGTTGCCGGCATTATCATTGTACTCTTCTTTATCTATAGAGGCTCCATAGACATAGTGTGGGTTGTGTATTGGTGATGGGGAAAGACAAAATATGCTATGTTGTGGATGTATTACTTGTCCATTTGAGACATTAAAAATGATGAAACTATTGGAGATGAATTGGTATTGTGGACATGAACACATTTTCGTCTAATTAATGATAATATGTATTATCTCTATTCATGGATGAGTTGGGTAGAATGAAATCTAACAGGCTTTATCGGTCGGGTTCACTCGGTTGAGCGCCGGTCGCGCTCCTCAGTTTTGGGGTGTGACAAATCCTAGAAATTTTCTGGCAGGGACTCCGAAGGCACACTTTGCAGGATTTAGTTTCAGATTGTACCTTTGAAGCCGATTAAAGAATTTTCTCAAGTCTGCTATATGATATGAGCTTCTCCTGGATTTGATGATGATTTCATCCACGTACACCTCTATTTCCCTGTGTATCATGTCGTGGAAAATGGTTGTCATGGCTCTCATGTAAGTGGCTCCAGCATTCTTTAGGCCAAACGGCATCATTTTATAGCAGTACATCCCCCATGGAGTGATAAAGGCTGTCTTTTCGGCATCCTCTTCATCCATCCAGATTTGATGATACCCCGCGATGCAATCCACAAAAGACTGGAGTTCATGCTTGGCACAGTTGTCGATTAGTATATGTATATTGGGCAACGAGAAATCATCTTTGGGACTTGCTCTGTTTAGATCCCGATAATCGACACATACTCTGACCTTCCCATCCTTCTTCAGAACCGGCACAATGTTGGCTAACCAAGTCGGATATTCAACCACTCTGAGAACCTTGGCTTTGATTTGCTTGGTGACTTCCTCTTTTATTTTCGAACTCATATCTGGCTTGAACTTTCTAAGTTTTTGCTTTACCGGTGGACACATAGGGTCGGTAGGTAGTTTATGAACCACTATGGACGTGCTCAAACCGGTCATATCATCGTAGGACCATGCAAAAATATCCTCATACTCTTTCAAAAAATGGATGTATTATTCCTTCTCTGACGACGATAGATGAATGCTTACACGCGTTTCCTTGACTGTTTCAGAGTCTCCCAAATTAACTGTTTTAGTTCTCATCCAAATTGGACTTAGGCTTGTTTTCATAATTTTCCACTTCTCTAACAATTTCCTCGGGTACTACATCCTCTTCCAGATCCTCTGAATCACTATCCTTATGTTGCGTTGTCTCATTACATGTCACAATCGTAAGTTCATCAGGATAAGTAATAATAACACTGTAGAGAGAGAAAATATAAAGGATAATAATAAATACTAAAAACAGCAACCCATTGATAAAGATTTAAAACGTCAAACAAGTGTAGTTCGATGATTCGAGCAATTATTTCAAACAAAATATGCTTAAAATAAAATACTGAAAATGTCTTAAATGCTCATAAAATTGCTTTCAAAAATAAATGATGCTAATTGCCAGGCTACCAAGGAACTTGACGGGCCCTTGATGGTGCAGCAGTCAAGTTTTTGAGAACAGCTCCCTTCTCCACGGTCTAAATAATAAGGTCTTCCTCCTCTTCCTTCTCAACTATCACACTGCCATCCATGTCTTCATCATCCAGAAACAAATTCCTTATGCCAGCTAAAACTTCATCTACTTCGGACCCCCACATCATGTCAGCTTGATGAAATGACTGGTGCAAATGTGGTACTTGTTGTTCTAGAGGGTAATAAGGACCACGCCATGGTGGCGACCAATTCTGACACTCTTGCTAGGTGTATTCATACCCAAGCCCAAAAGTTGTACCATGACGCTTTAACTGTATCGGTTTGGTGATCCCCTGGAGATTCTTGCCGAGACCCTTGCCGGGTTTATACCCTGTCCATGACAGTATGCTTTCTATCTTACTGCTCCACCATTTGTCTTTCTCAATTGCGTTGATGCACTCGATGCGATGGTATGTTTCTCCACCCAACTTCCTCCTATTCTCGACAACCGGAACAGTATCATTAGTATACGATAGGTGTGAGAGTAACTAGAGATGTTTTAGGATTATCCCCTTCTGGAATGAGTCCAATTGACCCTTCCGATTCCCATTCTTTATCGGTCTCTATCACGTTTACCCCTTCACCCCGGTGATCCGGAAGAGGATTGTTACGGACATTGGGTGCAGCCTCCTTTGCCTGTATGACTTTGGTGTCAATTAATGTCTGAATCTTATCCTTCAAAGTACGACACTCATCAATAGTATGACCTTTCATGCCTGAGTGATAGGCACATGTCATATTTGGGTTAATCCACTGGGAAGAGTTTTCATAGAAACATCGGGAATGGGAGTGACATAACCAGCAGCCTTTAGCCTCTTCGTATAGTTGGTCTATGGGTTCAGCAATTAGAGTGTATTGTCTGGGTGGTCTACGGTCGAAATTTGGTCTTGGTTTTTGGTAATTTTGGCGGGTTGGTGGTGAGTAGTAGTATGTTGGTTGGGTGTTATAGGTATGGTAAGTGGCGGCAAGTTGTTGGTATCTGGGAGGTAAAGGCTGATATGTGGGTGAAGGTGTTTGGTATGTGAGAGGAGACTTTGGACCTTGGGCTACCATTACTGCACCCACTTCTTTCTTCTTAGAGATACCTCCTGACTGCAAAGCTTTATTTGTGGCTTGGAGTGCTTCAAAGTTTATCACCATTACGCTTTTGATCCCTTCTTCTATTCTTTCTTCCAACTTGATAATGTCAGAAAATTTATGGTTTTCAATAACCATCAATCTTTCGTAGTATTGCGGGTCTTGAGCTCTGACGAAGAACTTATTCATTTGTTCTTCTTCAAGTGCAAGCCTTACTTTTGCGGCTTCCGACCACCACCGAGTAGCATACTTGCAGAAAGTTTCCGTTGATTTCTTCTTGAGATTCTGAATGTAGAAAATGCCTGGTGCATTTTTTGTGTTAAACCTGAACCGATCCATGAAATCCGATGCCATGCTCACCCAAGTAACCCACTTCTTTGGGTTCTGACTGATGTACCAAGACAAGGCATTTTCGATGAGGCTCCTCATGAACAGCTTCATACGGATTCGTTCATCCTTGCCAACCCCTACAAGTTTGTCACAATATGTTCTCAAATGCACCTTCAGATCACCAGTTCCGTCGAATATTTCGAACTTAGGAGGTTTGTAATCCTCTGGCAGTTCTACATCTGGCTGAATACACAAATCCTCATAATTCAAACCCTCAATGCCTTTGCCACCTTCGACACTTTGAACTCTGCCAGTAAGCTTCTTGAGTTCTTCTGCCATGTTCTTGATGAGCAGGTCCTTCTAGGCAGATAGGGTCTGTTATGGGGTATGGGGTAAAGTTTCCACATATATGGGATTGCTTTGATGGACTTCGGGAATCTGGGTGTAATGGTGGTCATTGGTTGAGTTTTGTGGATCAGAAGTAGGTTGTGGTGCATTCTGAGGGGTGTGGTATGTGGTTGTCTGTGGGTATTGAGTTGGATGGTGATGGTGTTGTTGAGGAGTAGGTGCCGGTGGAGGGTTGTGGTTCTGAGGAGGTGTGGTGTATTGATATGGTGCGGGAGGATTTGGTGGTGGGTTTTGATACTGCGTGTTTTGGGGAGGTATCGGGTTTTGGGCGTTTGTGTTTTGTTGGTTGATGTCAGGGACATTTAGGGTGAGGGAAAGGTTTGCCAAGTTCCGGACCTGCTCAAGTTCCCCTTGTAGCTCCAATATTTTCGGTTCCAGATGTAGGACCAATTCATTCTGTGCTGGAGTACTCCGACCATCCGAAGTTTCAACGTTCTCTGCATTGTCCTTTCTGATACCGCTTGAATCATCCATTTTTCCTTTCCCTTTGCTTTTGACTTTAGGATCACTTGGTGGAGGAGGAGGTGGAGGACCTATGGATCTAGTATGATATGTGAATGATGCCAGTATGCACGAACCAACCTTGGGGAATTGGAATAATCAAAAGAAAGAAAAACAAAACGTAACCAAGTCAGTAAGGGATATTGAAAGAATGCTTGCAATATTGAACATGCTCTGCAAAATCATGTAACAGAATCGCGTCCTAATTTGGGGGACCTCGTTGTGCCCGAGGTAGGCCTAAGCGACACATAGACTTAGAGAAAATTGATGCCAATAATTGTATCATTTCATTAATGCGAAAATGAATCAAATCCTTACTAAAATGACAATAATAAGAAAGTTACTAATGGCATTTGCCTTATTACATTCAAAATCTAAAACTAAGCTAGAAAGCAGTAAAGAACATCATTTCCTAATCTACTTGCTCCCAGAAGGACCTTCCCCGTGATTGGCTCTCTTGACTCCATCAATCAGATTCCCCAGGTCACGCATATCCAACAATAGGTAAGCCTTTGCTAGATGCCCCCCTTCATTGCCATCCGTGTTCTGACAATCTGAAAGCCTCTTTCTCATCTTTCCCTCAAGCTCCATCAACCCTTGCTCCAAATATTCTAATTTTTCTATTGATGTAGTGGCGGTTTCCCTCCATTCGTTGATTGCTTCCATATCCACTTTGTGTAGTTCCAAATGCCTAGCTTCAGACTCGAAAACCCTCTTGTGCAGCATCCTATACTTGACTTGTGCTTCAGCAGCGTCATCTATAATCTTATTTTTTAGATTAATTCCTAGCTTGACATCCCTCGCTATATCATCTACCAACCATGATGGGTAGAAGTACACATGGCCGGCATGATACCTGTCTGGATCGATGGTATCTTTCTCCACAATGACCTTTTGATTCCACATATGTTGTGCCTCGAACTTGAACAGAATGATGTTCCCTTTAAAATATGCTTTATATTAACCATGTTGGAAACCCGAGGTATAACCTGTTTTCTTCCCGCTTGCCTCATTACCCTTATAGGAGAATAAGGACAGATCCCTCTTAACCCGATCAATACTAGATGAGTAGTTTCTCTTGATCTGATGATGAACTCACTGCTAGGGAACCATTCAAACATCCAATGTACCTTTTCGTCAGTCAGATTGCTGAAGAAACACATCCAGCTCACAGCACTTCCAAGTTGCACAAACCTATCTGGGATAAATGTCATTCTCTTTAGATGATGGTAATCTATGTAGTCATTCAATGGTCATCGCAGAAGCTCTTGGCGATATTCACCTCTCTGGAAATGTTCTAATAACTAAACCTGCAGCAACATATTACAAACTTCGAAGTGTCCATACCCCTGCTTGCATCGATCTAAAGCGCGATACATTTTGGCCAAGATCATGGGGATGATAGTGTAAGTTTGTTCCTCAATTCCTTCTATTAGAGTCCTAGCGACCATGGCTAAGCGAGTATGGATCCTTCCCCCTTTCATCGGAAATATTAGCGATCCCAAGAAACAGACAATGAACACAAAAACTCGGCGGTGTGTCCAACCTAAGGAAGTGATGGCAAGTTCATAATGATAAAGGCGATATGACTTGCTATGCCCATAACGTTCGTAAAGGAATTCAAATGGGATGTATTACTTCTTCAAACAAAGCAACTCATCATTTTTCTTGAAACCCAGCATTTTCAGAAAATCGCGAGGGGTGCGATTCTCTGGCACTAATAACCCTGGACTATCCCACGACAACTTAGTGAAAACTCCTATTTCCTCTAAGAGAGGAGTCATTTCTATGTTACCGAAGCGGAAGACAGCTCTTTTCTCATCCCAAAACATAATGGCGGCCTCAATCAATGCCCTATTTGGCCGAATGTCCAATAAGGAAGGTAAATTATTAAGGACCCTTTTCACATGATTCTTGTCACTAGGTGAAAGGTTCTTCCACTAATCAAGCAGCAAAGGTGGGATGTTTTGGACCATGCCGAACCTGGGGACTTCGTGCTTCATTTTCTGCAAACAAATAGAGTTAGCCATTTCCCCCTCCAGATTCAACTATTTACACACTAATGATCAACATATTGGCCTATTTTCTCCAAGTAGTGCACATAACGTGACAGTGTCCATTGGGATTGTGGAAATCCTGTCGGACTTTGGACAAGGCTTATCTTAGCGGGCTATCACGTTAGCAATGTTCAAACCCGTACTAGGTTTAACATGATGCATGTAAATTTAATGTTGGAGTGAGGTTTCAAGAATGGCCTAGACTAGTACTCCCAAGTGGACAACTTGAGAGGGAAAGGCACGGGACCGTCGACTGCACCGCTGATCGACTAGTCTATCGCAAATAAGCCTTTCCGATTTAAAAGGGTAATTTTGGAAGAGCGCGGACACTCATCAAGCACCGCTATGTTGATAATTGGCACGAGTAGAGTACGATGTGGAGCATGCTTTATGTAGAGATAATAAAACATTGCCAAGTATTTGCATGATAAATATGTAAAAAGAGGTAAATACAGTATTAAGGTAAAACATGAAAAACATAAAAGAAAGACAAAGGAAGAAGTTAGTACGTGGAATATATGCGAGAATGTAATAAATCAAACAAGGGAGTAGGGACGGGAGAGACATGATGTAGCAATCGTTAAACAAATGAAGAGTAGTTTAGAGCAAATGAAGGTGAATAGGAAAGGGATATGCACCAATTTAAGCAAAGGAAGGTGGAGCAGGGAAGGGATGTGCATATTACAACAAATAAAAGGAAAATGGGAGAGGGATGTGCATGTAGTAGCAAATAAAAACGGAAAAGGGAAGCGTGTTTATATTAAAGAAGACTAATCCATATAAGCCAAATTGGCTATGGTAAGAGCCTAAGTGTAAATTCCTAGCAGAGTAGCCATGCTGTCGCGCCCCCTTTTTCTCTCGAAATCGGGCTTCGACATGTGACAACTCTTTTAAAGGAGGTATTAAAGAGGAGAGTCACCACCTAACAATTTTTAAGGTGCGTTAGGGCACCTATTTGTAAATAACTCTCTTTTAACTAGTCAACGCCACCAAAGATCGGGTAAGGGCTCAAGTTACCTCAAAGAGAAGGTGTTAGGCACTCCTCGAGGTCCACAAATATGGGTCCCGGTCGAACTTAAATTATATGGATTAGTCTATGTGATCAAGTAAGCAAAGTGAGTACAAAATCTAACAATTTTATTACAAAGAGATCTTGAATAGGAAGGTATAGCTATTTTTTCATTCCAATAGAAAAGAAAGGAAAAGGGGGGGGGAGGGGGGTCCTAAGTTTTTTTAGCCTAAAGGATCACCCCATGCAGCATAAATAATATTTCGTAACTCCCTTGAGATAGGGTGTTACTCATATTATCCAGCGGGCACAGACTATCATCTCCTTCTACCCGATTACTATGTTAAAGTTGTTTACCTAAGAGCGCTCTAATTCAATTCTAAGTCATACCCTACGCGTGCACTGCCCATCCCATACCTATGTTCCAGGAGGTTTTGGACCTCTATTTGGATGGTTCTATACCTTATATAGGCTGCTCAAAAATGCAAAACTAAGCGACAAACAAAACACATATTGGACTTCAAATATGGCAGTTAAGGGATCAAGTTAGCCTCCACACTTAAGCAACAAATGCACGCGAAACAAGTTTTCATGTTAGGCCATTTAAGAATTAAGAACCTTAAGCCCTATAGACACGATTTCTATGTGACTATGCATTAAAACATACAAGAGGTTTCAAAGGCTAGGCACTGCTTATCTCCAAATTATACGATTGTTGCATGCTGATTTGGGATTGCAGATTTCCAGTTATTTAACCTATAGATGCTGTGTCTAGGTGTGAATCACTAAGTGACAATGAAATCTATTGGAGGAAATCCCAGAATTATTCATGCTTTCTAACAATAGCATACGTGAAACAAATGTTTGAGTGATTTAATATTAACAAATTATGGCGAGTAATTATATCCTATAGGCAGGATCTCTAACGTTCAGCACTTAGAGCTGATTTTATCGTCATACCTTAATCCTATAGGCATATTTTTTAGGTGACAGTGGCAAATGGAATAGTCAGAATACTGTAGGCATGATTTCTAGTGAATGCTGATGCGAATTGAAATCAATGACATTTATTCCTATATGCAGGTTTTCTAGTAGCATGTAGCAGTAAGCATAATTGCAGCACTTTGAATTCATGTTTGCTAGTAGACTGTGTGTATGTGTGTTTCCCCTAATGGCATGATTTCTATAGTGCACATAGTGATAGAATAGCATATATATATATATCAAGTAAATCATTGGGTCCTATAGGCATATTATCTACCCATTTGGTATGCAAATATTAGAAATCTACCCATTCCCCACTTTATTAACACCCCAATCGTTTATACAAAGTTATTATAGACCCATTAATGAGTAAGATATAAATGTTATACAAATAATGACAATAGGCCCACAGCAGGCCCAAATGAAATACCCAGCACTGTCTGGGCCTTCAGTAATTCTCACACAGCATACCCAGCCTTCTAATAAGGAGCCGTATTCATCAACACAACCCCAGAATCCATAGAGGAGACCAAAGTCAATTCATATAACCATATTGCCAAGCATTGCATCATTTAAACCAACCGACTTAGATGTACAACAGATAATAGGAAGAAAGAGGTAGAATGGGGGTAGTTTAAGCTTCAGGGAATGACTAAGGACCCAAATCCTAGTGTGTCAGAGTTCACAAGGGCCTTAAATGGACCCCGAGCAGTGCTCACACTAGGAGGTCAGCAGTAAAGCCTAGGTAGCCTTGCCTTTCAGCCGACTAAGAATAAGAAGTTCAGAATAGCATAAGTAGCAAATGAGGAGAATGGACAATGGCTGAGGGACAGAACTGGGGGTACACGTATAACCTAAAGTAGACATAGCCAAGTTGAGAATATAGAGCAACTAATCAAGAAGGCCAGTAGGTTCAGCAGGATTTCCATACATAGAAAAGTATCACATAGACAGCCACATTTTGAAAGAGTTGGGGAAGAAACAGGTTTGCATGGGTATACAGAGATTATCATGTACAGATGCATGATACTAAACCAGTTGAGACCTAAAAGGTCCAAATTAAGCTAAGTATGCGTCCTAGTATCATAAGATAGACATATTAACTCTCATCAAGAAACAGGACTGCATTGAAACATGATAGGGAGCACACATTATGACAAAACCACACGTGGGAAGAGTCAGGGGAGAAACAAGTTTGCAGTCACAGATGCACAATACAAACAAGTTAAAACCTAGGAGATTATGCTAAACATACATCCTAGTATCATGCTAATCAATATTTAGACATGATGGGGGATGCACATTGTGACAAGCCAAATAATCACTGAAAGAACAGGATATCAAATAAACCATAGACATGATGGGGAACATATTAGCACAGGAGCAAGAACATAGAGAATGGTCTTAATACAAATTGAAACACATTGTACATGCAATACAAACATTGCAGAGATTCAATATAGTGTGAGATAGCAAGTTCATACCAAATAGCACATGTAAGGATTCTGGGATTGACACAATAGACTAATTAACTAAAGAAGATCTAAGTTATGCCATAAAACAAAATGGTTCAAATAGGGCAGGGAAAACAAGTTGAGGTAACTGTTAAGATCTCATTCAATCGCTAATGGGGTATGGGGATCATGCTGAGTGACACAATAGCAGGGGAACATGTCATAATTAACACAGGAAGTTCTAGCACAAGTGCGAAGCATTCATTATAGAGATTAAGGACAAAGAAAATAAGCATGCTTTAGGGAATATTCAGTCACCAATACACTGGCTAAACGAACTTAAGAGGGTCAGATTATCCAAGTTAGACTTAGGAAATCTCAGAACTAGCAGCATTAGGAGGACGTTAAATGCTAAAGAGACTTAGAACAAAGTAGAATTAATAGAATCATGCACAAAAGTAATCCAGAAAATATATTATGTCGTGGATTTCAGAGGTGAGAACACATGTAAATCAAAGACACATAGGGATGAAATTGCAAAAGTCAAGTGGCTTACCAGTTAAACGGACAACAATAAAGAACAAAATATCCACAAGAACCCAGAAACCTCGATGCGTCAAAGTTCCCAAGAGCTTCGAAAGAACCTCGGGCAATGCTCACACCAAGAGAAAGTTAGAACAGTACACTCTCAGTGGCCTTGGCTTTCAGCCGGCCAACACAAAACACAGAACAAGATAATGAAGGAATTAACAGAGCAAAGCTTCAAATTTTAGTGAGATTATATCGATTCGGGTCCTTTCAAAGGGGAATGGGGAGGGGTTTATCTAGTGATAGAAATCGAACAAGTAAACAAGGAAAACTATAAAATCAAACATAAATGCTGAAGTATTAACATGCAGAATCAATAAAAATCGGATTAGGGAAAAAATAGGTAAACCCTAGTTGACATAAATCAAAGATTGGCCGGAAATCTTGGCTAATCGAACCCATATAGCCATGGTCTTGATGTATATGGACTAGATATTGTCCAGTTTCAAACGGTTGAAGTGAATGGGAAGAATCGGAGAGATGGTACTTGCCATGTTTAGGCAAGTACTAAGTAATACCATGGAGAAACACCCAGTAGCAGAGAAACACTAGTATGGTAAGTGAATGATGGGAGAATCCCATTATCGGCGGGATTAGGGAAAGATTTGGAGAAGGCGGCGATTAGGGTTTTCTGGTAGGATGAGGAGCGTTTGAGGGCGGATGGGTAGAGACAATGGGGATTAGGGTTTGGGTGAGGGGATATAAGGAAAGTGGGGGGAAATGTTGTGAGCCGTTGATCAATTTTGATCAACGGCTGGGATTAAAACAGGTTGGGGTTGGTTTTTGGACTGGGTTGGGGAATTGGGTCATTTGGGTTGATGAGGTTGTTGGGCCAGAGGTTTATTTGGACCTTAATGGTCCGAAATTAATCCTAATTTTGGGCCAGATTTAAAATAGGGAATTAAGGGGAAATAATTTTAAAAAGAATAGTTAAATAAAAATATAAAAATACCATTTATGCAAATTAATATTTTAAAACAATAGTAGAAAATTATAAAAATGTAAGATACTACTTCGGCCTTTAATAAAATGACGAATGCAATAAAATTATAAAATATAGGCTATTATTGCAAGATTATGCAAATAGTTTAAAAATACTAATGTAATTATATAAAACAAAGTAAAAATATTTAAAACATGTATTATGGGTGCAAATAATAATTTTAGGTAATTAAGCCATCACAAAATAATTCGAAGGAGTAATTAATAGATATACAAGTAATTTAAATGTAAGAAAAATAAATTTTGAAGCTCTAAAATTATGGAAAATTATAAAAAATTCTTGTAAACTAAATAATGATGTAAAAATGATATTTTGAAAGTATATATACTATTTGGGAAAATATAAGGGCAAAATTGGGTATCAACAATTACGACTAGTTGAATTTTGGGTCGTGGCAAGTTGGTATCAGAGCTCTAGGTTCATAGGTTCTATGAGTCATGATCAAGTATCTAGTAGAGTCTTGCGGATCGGTATGATAAAGTCCATACCTATCTTCGAGAGGCTACATGGCATTTAGGATAAACTTCTCATCTTTCTTTCCTTATCGTGTTACACTTATTCAGCTTGAAGCGTATCTCTTTGAATTCCTTCCACTAACTCGTATGCGAATGTGAGCGCTCGGTATCATTTGTACATTGATGGCTTGTGGATTCCATGGATGAGGTGCAATATGTGTTTTCTGTATTTTGGTGATGGGCCAGTCTGGAGGACTTGAAGCCCGGTTTGGATTGCGGCTTAGGCTCGGTTGTTTCAGTTGTGTGAGCATGTGCATTTGTCTTCTATATACAGTGGTGTCCCTATGAGTGGGACTGGTGACTCGGTGAGTGGTTGGATGGCTATATGATGAGTAGGATATGACTGCGGGATGTGTTAAGATGGTTTGAGTGTGACGGGAAGAGTTTGCTTGAGATGTTAAAAGGACTATTGGATGCTCGATTTCTATGGATGTATCATACAGTCTTGAGTTATGATGGGTTTTGAGAGATTCTTTTTTGTTATTTCATTTGTGGAACGAAGTAGATTTTCATGTCTTGTTAATGAGTTCAGACTCAGGAAGATTAAGTGATTGCGTAGTAGTTGTGGCTGTGAAAGGGTATAGAGAGATGTCAGTTTGAGGATAAGTAGGTGAGTTATCACCTATGGGGTAATCTACGGATGTGTATCCTTACGATGTTGTGTAGAGGCTTTCTTTTCTATCAGTGGGTATAGGTGTTGCGATTTGAGTTTGGATTGGTTGAGAAAGTTGACCTGACCATCACGAGGATGAATGCGAGCTTAGCAAATGATTTGAGGTATTATATGGTTTGTGTTGCATGATCTTATGAAGGATTTAGTTGAATCTCACTGCGTTATTATGGAAGTAATAAAGTATGGGCATTGTGAGTTATCGAATATTCTATTTTATGGCTTTGAGCCAAGTGGGGGAGTCTGCTATCGACGATTTGATTGCATAGTTATGTGTTGAACTGGTTTCAGTTTGAGGCATACTTATGAATCAGTTATGACTTACAGATGTTGAGATCGAGGATGACTCGGGTAAGGGAATTTCTTGATACGGGTTATATTACACTTTATGGGTAAATAGAAATCATGGAATGATTTGAGTTGTTATTCATGACGGATGTGGTGTACATGGAGTAGGAATTTACTCGATTGTGTTAAGGATGTGTTACTTCTTTTGGGTGGTGTTGTGCTGATGGGGCACAGGTCGTTCGGTCCGCTTGGGTGGTGCAATTGAGATTTGAGCAGAGTGGATGACTCTCAAGAGGGTTCTAATGGATTCAAGATTTATATATGGCAATTGAGAATTTTTTGAATTTGTATATGGCTAGAATATGATATTTAGATTGGATGGTGTCGAGACTCATGGTATTTCTATATAATTATGGATTTTACATTTCAGTACCAGGAAGGTGAAACAAATGGCTTTAGATTCATAGAAGGTCTCTTCAGAGTGGGTGTCTCGGTTGTGGTACTTTTGGGGTGCTTAAGAGGGAATACATCAGCTTATGGGCCTTAGGACGGTGTGGTTTTATGCTAGGATCTCTTGTGGTGAGTTTTAGGTAAGGATTGTGGTGTTCTAGCAAGGAGAAGTGTCAACTTGAGAGTAATTCAGAAGGAATTCAGAGAAATAGGACAGCTTGGTAGTAGGTTGGATCAATGCGGTAATGGATATGATCGGTTCTTTGGGTACTTATAATGTGGTGAGTCTCTACAGGTGTTTTGTGACAATACTCTTGGGTTTGGTGACCTATGTGTCTTGGTTGAGTTAGAGAGATTCAGTTATGATGGCTTGGTTATGTGAAAATAGGTTTTGAAGAGTTCTCGATGGTTTCTACCACAGTTGAGATGGATATTTCCTACCGACGTGAGGCACATGTTGTGTATTGTGATTTTCTCCTGGATGGGATCAAATAGAAGGTTTCTAACTGATCGGGTATGTATTGTGCTAGTGACTCGGAGTTGATTATGAGATTCTTGTGCTTTTCATATGATGGCATGATAGATGCGGCGTGTTGTGTGGGACTGAGATTTGCATATACAAGGTCACAGTTCAGTTTTGAAGGAAAGGTGATGAATTCTTAGACAACATGGATGGTTTCAGATGACTAGATGAATGCTATTACTACTTGGTATTGCTTGATAAGGGTGCACATTTCAGAAGTTGCACTGTGTTTTGACTTACGGGTGCTTCATTGCTATTGTGGTACTCACCTGGTTGATCGACTGCCGATCTTCAAATTTTGCTATGTGGCATGGAAGAATTATAGAAATATTTCTCTTGGGGATGATTATGTATGAGAGATGTGTTGGTCATTCGAGTGGTGGAGTTAGGATCGACTATGGTGATTCATGTGTTCTATGGATTTGGAGACTGGGAGTTCTCAAAAGCAGATTGTTTCAAGGTTGCGGACTGTGAAGATGTGGCCAAAGTTAGCTAGATAGTAGTACTGTAACGACCCGGCCGGTCGTTTTAAAAGAATTAGCCCAGAACCCCTAATTATTGCTTCCTCTATTTCATTTTTTTGCGTCTTGTGACTTGCCGGAAAGTTTTGCTTTTCGTTTCGGAGTGAAATGGGACACATAGTCCCTGAAATGGAAGTTTAAGTCGTAGGAATTGACCGTAGTTCGAACTGTATGAAGACGACTCCGGAATGGAGTTTTGACGGTTCCTATAGCTTCGTAGGGTGATTTTGGTCTTAGGAGTGTGTTCGGATGTTGAATTGGAGGTCCGTAGGTCATTTTAGCGTCAATTGGCGAAAGTTGGGAAATTGGATGATTTTTAGAATATTTGACCAGGTATGAACTTTTTGATATTGGGGTTGGATTCCGATTCTGGAAGTTGAAGTAGGTCCGTAATATCAATTATGACTTGTGTGTAAAACTTGAGGTCAATCGGACTTGATTTGATAGGTTTCGGCATCAGATGTAGAAGTTTGAAGATTTAAAGTTTATTAGGCTTGAATCGATGCGCGATTTGAGTTTTTAGCATTGTTTGATGTGATTTAAAGGCTCAACTAAGTTCGTATGATATGTTAGGACTTGTTGGTATGTTTGGTTGAGGTCCCTGGGGCCTCGGGTGGATTCTGGATGGCTAACGGAACGAAAAAAGGGACTTGGTGCATTGTTGAAGCAGGACTTTTCTAGTGTAACTGCACCTACGAAGCTTTAATTACAAGTGCGCGCTCGCAGGTGCAGGACGGGGTGCACGGATGTGAAGGTTTGTACTGGGGGCTATGGAGGGAAGATGCGGAGGGTGTTCCGTAGGTGCGGACTCGCACATGCGCTTGGAGGGTCGCAGAAGAGGACGCGGGAGTTTGAGGTTTGTCCGCAGAAGCGGGTTTTATTGCGTAGAAGCGCGCCTGCAGAAGCGGGGTTATGACCGTAGATGCGGTTGGGCGGCTTAGTGGCTTCCGCAGATGCGAGGGCCGGACCAAAAAAGCGGTGCTGCAAAAGCGAGAATGCTGGGCAGAACACTTAAAACCAATGGTTCATGATTTTTATAATTATTGGAAATTTTGAGCTCGGGTTTGGCAATTTTTGAGAGTGTTTTCGAGGGATTTCTTGAGGTAAGTCTCTTGTACTTAGTTTTGATCAATAACCTTGATTCCCCATTGATTTTTCCACCTAGATTGTGTGTGTTTAATGTGGAATTTGAGAGTTTGAGGCTAGGGATTTGGAGAGTTTAATTTCAGTATTTGAGTGGCGACTTGGTATCAGATCTTAGTAATTTTGGTATGGGTGAACTCGTGGTCAAATGGTTGTTCGTAATTTGTGACGTTTACCCGACTCCGAGATGTAGGTCCGGGTCGACTTTTTGGGGCAATTTTTTTTATCTTTGCTAAAGTCGTAGATTCATTATTTAAATTAGTTTCTCGTAGTTGTATTCATGATATGTACTTTCTTTTAGCTAGATTTGGGTCATTCAGAGTCGGTAAGTCGAGGGAAAGGCATCCTTATTGATTGATTGAGCGATATTTGAGGTAAGTGACTTGTCTAACCTTGTGTGGGGGAAATCCCCTTAGGATTTGGTACTGTTGTAACCATATGTGATATGTGAGCGCCGTGTACATGAGGTGACGAGTGCGTGCAAGGGCTAATTGTGGAAATTTTTGGTTCTTGCTGAGTTGTCTTCTTTTAAATTCCTTAACTGAGTTGCCTTAGCATATGTAGTGATCATGTTTAGCCTAGTATCGCATGTCTACGTGCCTTAGCACTTACTTGCAATTTGTGCAACATGCTTAGTTAAATAACCTGTTTCCCTTGATTTGAACTAAATCTTTAACTGTAAGATTTCTTGCTGTAAACTCGTGTTTCCTTCGATTATCTGCTGCATATTTACTTTAGGACTACGAGGCGGTTCCTCGGGAGATCCCCCTGTACTGCATATTTATTTTGGGACTACGAGGCATTTACTTGGGAGATCCCCCTGTACTGCATATTTACTTTGGGATTATGAGGCGTTTACTCGGGAGATCCCCCTGTCTTGCATATTTACTTTGGGATTACGAAGTGGTACCTCGGGAGGTCCCCTCTATCGTGCATATTTACATTTGGGACTACGAGGCGGTACCTCGGGAGTGCCCATGTTGTTTACCCTATTTACTGTGCGGATATTCTTCTGCCTTATATTTCTTTTAAACTAGTAGGACCCTGACCTCACCTCGTCACTACTCTACCGAGGTTATTTTCCTTATTCATTTTAGATTCTGATGTATAGAGACACTTAGTATTTGCTCTTAGAAGCTTGTGACTTATTTCCACCGGGTTTTGGGAGTTGTAATATTTGATTTGCAGTTTTATATTTATTTCATGTGTTGAGAATTGGACTTCAGTTTTATATTATGGTATTCCGCAAATTGTTAGGCTTACCTAGTCTTAGAGACTAGGTGCCATCACGACATCTTACGGAGGGTGAATTGGGGTCGTGACAAGTTGGTATCAGAGCACTAGGTTTATAGGTGTTATGAGTCACAAGCTGGTTTAGTAGAGTCTCGCGGATCGGTACGGAGACGTCTGTACTTATCTTCGGTAGGCTATGGAATTGTTAGAAAAAGCTTCACTTCTTTGATTCTCTATTATGCGAGATTTTGATTTCGGATTCTAAAATTTTGTCTTTCTATTCTCTCACAGATGGTGAGGACACGTACAGCTGGATCAGATGATCAGACACCCGTGCCCCTGCTAGAGCCGCGAGGGGCCGGGGCCGGGGTAGAGGTCGAGGACGTCCACGTGGTGCAGCCAGAGCACCCGCACGAGCTGCTACAGAGGAGCCACCAGTAGCTCCAGTTAGAGGGCAGGCACCTGAGATGCCTGTTACTGCACCAGCCTTCCAGGAGACTCTAGCCTAGTTTCTGAGCATGTTCAGCACCTTGGCTGAGGCAGGATTGATACCGCTTGCTACTACCATATCGCAGGCCGGGGGAGGAGCACAGACTCCTATTGCTGGTACCCCAGAGCAGCGAGTTCAGGTCGACCAGGGTCCTGAGATCATACCGATGCAGCTGGTAGCTCCATTTCAGCTCGAGGTTAGGGCAGCAGCTTTTGAGGCAAAGCAACTCAGGCTCGAGAGGTACAATAAGTATCACCCTCCTACTTTCAGTGGCTTGGCGTCAGAGGATGCCCAGGGTTTTCTTGAGGAGTGCTACCGTATCCTCCGTACTATGGGTGTTGCAGAGACTAGTGGGGTTTCTTTCACTATGTTCCAGCTTAGGGTAGCGGCCTATCAGTGGTGGCATGCATACCAGTTAGATAGTTCGGCTGAGGCAGCCTCACTCACTTGGAATCAGTTCTCAGATATATTCTTGAGGGAGTATATTCCCCAGAGTCTCAGAGATGCTTGGTGCGCAGAGTTTGAGCAGTTGCACCAGGGTGTTATGACCGTATCAGAGTATGCGGTCTGATTCAGTGATTTGGCCAGGCATGCACCAGCCTTGGTTGCTAATGTTCGAGAGCGGGTTCGTTGGTTTATTGAGGGGCTCAACCCCAGTATCAAATTGAGCATGGCCCGAGAGCTGGAGATGGATATTGCGTACCAGCAGGTAGTAGGTATTGCTAGGAGGTTGGAGGATATGCAGACTCGGTATAGAGAGGAGAGAGAGGCCAAGAGGTCTCGAGAGTCAGGCACTTACAGTGGTGCTCGTGCCCCAGCGGCAGCTCGTCAGGGCAGGGGTTATATAGGTCGCCCCATTCATTCAACACTTCCAGCCGCCAGCAGTGCTTCGGCCACTCCTAAGCCCCAGGATCCTTATTATACACCGCCAGTGTCTAGTATGCCTTCTGTACGGGGTGCTTTCAGTGGGCAGTCCAGTCGATCAGACCCGAGCCAGTCACAATAGCCACATCCTCCCAGAGCTTGTTTTGAGTGTGGTGACACTCGTCATTTGGTGAGGGATTGCCCCAGATTTAGGAGGGGTGCACCTCCACAGATTTCTCAGGCACCGCGTGCTCCACCAGGTCCTCAGGCTATGATTACCACACCAACTACCACCCCACCTGCACATCCAGCTAGAGGGGGAGGTCGGACAGTTAGAGGTCGCCCTAGAGGGGGAGGCAAGGCCAGATATTATGCCCTTCCTGCTAGGACAGAGGCAGTTGCATCAGATTCTGTTATCACAGGTACCGTTCCAGTCTGTCATAGAGATGCATCAGTCTTATTTGATCCAGGATCCACGTATTCCTATGTGTCATCTTATTTTGCCCCGTATTTGGGTATATCCCGTGATTCCCTGAGTTCGCATGTTTATGTATCTACACCCGTGGGTCATTCTATTGTTGTTGATCATGTGTATTGGTCGTGTTTGATTATTCTTAGTGGTTTTGAGACCATAGACGATTTATTATTGCTCGGTATGGTGGATTTTGATGTCATATTGGGCATGGACTAGTTGTCTTCCTATCACACTATCCTTGATTGTCATTCCAAGATGGTGACGTTGGCAATGCCAGGTCTACCACGGCTAGAGTGGAGAGGTACCTTAGATCGTGTTCCTAGCAGGGTTATCTCATTTCTTAAGGCTCAGCGAATGGTTGAGAAGGGGTGTGATGCGTATCTGGCCTATGTGAGAGATGTTAGTGTTGATACTCCTACCGTCGAGTCAGTTCCGAAAGTGAGGGATTTTGCAGACGTATTTCCAGCAGATCTTTCGGGCACACCGTCCTACAGGGACATTGACTTTAGCATTGATTTGTTATCGGGCACTTAGCCCATTTCTATTCCACCTTATCGGATGGCCCCAGCAGAGTTGAAAGAATAAAAGGAACAGTTGCAAGAGTTGATGGATAAGGGCTTCATTCGGCCTAGTGTATCGCCTTGGGGTGCTCCTATCTTGTTTGTGAAGAAGAAGGATGGTACTATGCGAATGTGTATCAATTATCGTCAGTTGAACAAGGTTACAGTGAAGAACAGGTATCCATTGCCACGTATTGATGACCTATTTGTTCAGCTTCGGGTGCTAGAGTGTTCTCTAAGATTGACTTGCATTCAGGCTATCATCAGTTGAAGATTCGGGAGCCAAATACCCCGAAGACTGCTTTCAAGACTCGGTATGGTCATTACAAGTTCCTAGTGATGTATTTTAGGCTGACCAACGCCCCGGCAACATTCATGCACTTGATGAACAGTGTATTTCAGCTCTATCTTGACTCCTTTGTCATTGTATTTATTGATGACATTCTGGTGTACTCCTGGAGTCGGGAGGATCATGAGAAACACCTGAGGACTGTGCTTCAGACCTTGAGAGAGAAGAAGTTATATGCAAAAATTTTGAAGTATGAATTATGGCTAGATTCAGTGGCATTTTTGGGTCATGTAGTATCGAATGAGTGGATCAAGGTAGACCTGAAGAAGATTGAAGCAGTGCAGAGTTGGCCCAAACCGTCCTCGGCTACGGAGATCCAGAGTTTTCTTGGCTTAGCGGGGTATTACCGTCGATTTGTCGAGGGTTTCTCGTCTATTGCAGCACCTATGACCGGATTGACCCAGAAGGGTGCTCCGTTCAGGTGGACCGATAATTGTGAGGAGAGATTTCAAAAGCTCAAGACTGCTTTGACTACAGCCCCAGTATTAGTGTTACCTATTGGATCGGGGTCCTATACGATGTATTGTGATGCGTCGCACATTGGTCTCAGCGCGGTGTTGATGCAGGACGGTAGGGTGATTGCCTACGTGTCTAGATAGTCGAAGGTACATGAGAAGAATTATCCTATCCACGACCTTAAGTCAGCAGCTATTGTTCTTCCTTAAATATCTGGCAGCACTATTTGTATGGTGTTCCTTGTGAGGTTTTCACTGATCACCGGATTCTACAACATCTGTTTAAACAGACGGATCTTAACTTGCGGCAGCGGAGATGGTTGGAGTTTTTTAAGGATTATAACATCACCATTCTCTATCATCCCGGGAAGGCCAATGTGGTGGTCGATGCCTTGAGTCGCAAGGCGGGGAGTTTGGGCAGTTTAGCATATCTACCAGTAGCAGAGAGGCTTTTAGCCTTAGATATTCAAGACTTGGCCAACCAGTTCGTTAGATTGGATGTTTCCGAGCCGAGAAGAGTGTTGACGTGTGTGGTTTCTCAGTCTTCTCTCTATGATTGTATCAGGGAGCATCAATATGATGACCCCCATTTGCTAGTCCTTAAGGACACGGTTCAGCACGGTGATACCAAGGAGGTCACAATTGGAGATGACGGTGTATTACGGATGCATGGTAGGCTATGTGTGCCTAATGTAGATGGTTTGCGTGAGTTGATTCTCCAAGAGGCTCATAGTTCCCAATACTCCATTCACCCAAGTGTCGAGGAGATGTATCAGGATTTAAGGCAACACTTTTGGTGGAGGCGGATGAACAAGGACATAATAGAATATGTCTCTCGTTGCCTAAATTTTCAGCAGGTGAAGTATGAGCATCAGCGACCGGGTGGATTGCTTCAGAAGGTAGAGATTTCAGAGTGGAAATGTGAGCAGATCACTATGAATTTTATTGTTGGGCTCCTACGGACTCAGCAAAAGTTCGATACAGTTTGGGTTATTGTGGACAGATTGACCAAGTCAGGTCATTTCATTCCTGTGGTTACTACTTATTCTTCAGAGTAGCTGGCTCAGGTTTATATCTGCGAGATTGTCAGGTTTCATGGGGTACCGGTATCTATCATCTCTGACCGGAGTACGCAATTTACATCATGGTTCTGGGGAGCCGTATAGCGTGAGTTCGGTACTCGTGTGGATTTGAGTACAACATTTCACCCTCAGACGGACAGACAGTCCGAGCGCACTATTCAGATATTGGAGGATATGCTTCATACGTGTGTGATTGATTTTGGGGGTGCTTGGGATCAGTTCTTGCCACTTGCGGAGTTTGTCTAAAATAGGTATCAGTCGAGCATTCAGATGGCACCGTATGAGGCTTTGTATGGTAGACGGTGCCGGTCTCTAGTGGGTTGGTTTGAGCCGGGTGAGGCTAGGTGTTACACCCTATATTTTCGTACGTAAAAATGCATCGTAAGCAAACTAATGTAGGACCAAAAAAGAGATAATATTTAAAAGTATATAAAGTAAGTTAATCATGTTACCTCTGAGGTTACAAATATTGAAGATCATGAACAACAAGTACAAAGAGGGTTGGACAGTTCAGAAGCTAAAGCAATTGAAGAAAATAATGTTTCGTCGAAAGTCGACAAGTTGGGAATGTTATAACATATACCTTTGGGGTGAGACTAGGGTGCTTAACATGATAAGGAGATTATGTTATGATTTATATTAGTCGTATGACATCCGTGTGTTATGTTTTGAAGTCAAGAGAGTTGTGGAACAAAAGTCGATGAAAGTCATCACAAGTTACATTCATAAGTTTTACTGAAACTTTGGGTCAAATGTAACTGCGATTTTCTCCCAATATACTTAGAGTTATGGGGTGTTCCACCCATCAAATTAAAGATCTATGAGTCTATTTTCCAATGCATTAAACCGTTTGTCAATATGACATTGGAGTAATGAGATATGGGCATTTTTGCGATACTGCGCAAGCTGCTAGGTGACAAGTAGGTGTGTCACCTACTTGCTTAAATGAAAGCCCAAAAATGGGCCATTTCGGGTCGTCCAAAGAGGCCTTTTAAGGGCCTATTTTCTTCATATATTAGACTTAAAATAGAGCATAATAACCAGACATAAGCTCTGCAAAGAATCCTCCCAAAAATTTCCCACAAACCCTAATTGATTTTCTCTCCCTTTCAAGTTCTAATTGGAGGTAAAACCTAGAGTTTGAAGAACCAAGATAGGAGCTCAGTTATCCAACAAATAAGGTGAGTTTACTGCTCTCTTTCATCCAGTTTTTCTTCTGTAAATTCATGGTAAGTCGTTCTATACTTGTAAGAACTCACGGGACGGTGATCGGAAGCCGTGAGTTCGAGTTATTCACTTGTAGCGGACTGTTTTGTGGACTGTTTTGTGTTGCTGTTGGGCTGCGTGTTTTACTACTATTTTGTGGAGTTTTGGACGAGGAAGGGGGTTTATAAACACCATATAAATGTAGGGTGGTTGGCTGGTCGTTCGTCATAACATTTTTGGGTCGTTTGACACTACTACGGTGGTCGTTTTGTGTACGAAGAGATTGGGGTGTGTTGGGCTGTTTTGTAGTATTTGATGGTGTATATAGGGCTGGAAAATGATGTATATATGTTGTTATTGTTCTGTTCTTGTATTGTTGGTGTTATCTTGAATTTGGAGGAAGTAAGGATTATAGGGGAGATGCTGCCCGTTTTAATACAAAATAAGTTTGTCGTTCGTTGTGCGATAGTTGTACCTTTCGTAACTTAACGATAGTATTATTATCGTTCTTGTAGATTAAGGTGCAAAGAGGTGAGTTCAACTTGGTGATTGGAAAGATTGTGATAAGGTATGTTAAGGCTAAGCCTTCCTTCATTTTGGCATGATCTCGTAGCTACATGTGTTAGTAATGAGACAAAAAGAGAAGTTCATATTCATGAATTTATTCACACTATTCTAGTCTCATAAGTTACAATATTATTCCTTATCGAGACTCTATATTCAATTTTAGTATTGTCTTCTTCCAGTCAAGAGAGCAGCAAGCCTATATATACAGTATTACAGTATTTTCATTACCATCGAGCTATAATCGATGGGCAGGCCCCTATTGGGCAACCTCTGATCAGATGGAAAGTTATATACCGAGCCTACTGTGGCCGAGCGCCTATGAGCGAGCCCAGCATGGCCGAGATACATAGCCTAGTATGGCCGAGCGCCTATGAGCGAGCCTACTATGGCAGAGCAGTTATATATATACCGAGCCTTATAAGGCCGTACAATTATTTTACTTACTATATTGAAGGAGTTGAGTCAGTATCAGCAAGTAAGTATATCTCCAGATCATCTTTGACTCCCAGTTACTTCCAGTTATTATATTATCAGTTCAGTTTTGATTTTTAGTTATGTTATTGCCTTACATACTCGGTACATTATTTCGTACTGACGTCCCTTTTCCGGGGACGCTGCATTTCATGCATGCAGGTTCAGATAGACGGACGAGTAGATCTCCTCAGTAGGTGTTTCCCGAGTTCAGCCTGATCGGTAAGCTCCATGTCTTTCGGAGTTACCAGGTCTAGAGTGTTGTGTACATCTTATGTATATCTGTATATATGTTATGGGTAGGTCGGGGCCCTGTTCCGATCATAGTACATCTATCAGTAGAGGCTTGTAGACATATCCTGTTGGTTAGTGCAGTATGTTGGGTTTGTAGGCCTGGTATGTATATTTGATGGTTTGTCAGCTGTAGTAGCTATGACGGCCTTGTCGGCCTAGCTTTATATTGATGTTTAGTTAGCGCTAGTTTCCATTCAGTTTTATATTTTGCTTTGCAAATTGTCTTGCAAGGTGGCCCCATGGCCAAAGTATGACATTATATGTTCAGAGTCCCTTAGTCGCAATTTGGTATGCCAGGTTAGGTGAGGCACCGGGTGCTTGTCTCGCTCCTAGGTTCGGGCGTGACAAACTTGGTATCAGAGCAGTTCTATCCTAGGGAGTCTACAAGCTGTGTCTAGTAGAGTCTTGTTTATAGATGTGTTGTGCACCACATTATATAAGCAGGGCACTACAGGGCATTTAGGAGTTAGTTACCCTTCTTTGAAATCTAAATCGTGCTATAGAACTGAGTTATAGGAAATTTGAATTAAACTTATGTGTTGGTGTTTGCATGCACAGATGACGGTGACTAGGAAGACTACGGCTAGCCAGAGGAGAGATACAGCAGCAGGTGAGGGGACCAGCAGGGTACCCCAGTAGATGGGGCCCAGTCTGAGGCTCAAGGCGAGACCCCTACTCAGCCATTACCGGCTCCTCCACCAACTACGGAGATTCCTAGGGAAACCGCACATCCAGTTCCCCCTCCACTTCCATCAGATCAGGACTTGAGGAGTGCGGTGCATTTGTTGACACAGTTGGTAGCTACCCAGCAACAGGCTAGGGCATCAGCTAGTGCAGGAACTTCTGAGGGGTCTGGGAGTTCAAGGGTCCGAGAGTTTATTGCTTTGAGTCCCCCAGAGTTCACGGGGACAGATCAGAGGGAGGACCCGCAAGATTTCATAGATCAGCTTCACAGGATCTTTCGTGTTATGCATGCCACGGAGAAAGAGGCAGTTGAGCTAGCAGCTTTTCGACTCCGAGATATAGCCATCCTTTGGTACGAGGGATGGGAGAGATCCAGGGGACGTGATGCACCTCCAGCTATTTGGGAGAATTTTTCAGATGCCTTCCTTGACCAGTACTTACCACGGGAGATCCGACAGGCTCGAGTCGATCAGTTTCTAGCCCTCAAGCAGGGTAATATGAGTGTTCGAGAGTATAGTCTCCGTTTTGACTCATTGGCCAGATATGCACCATCCATAGTTGCTACTATGCGGGACAGGATTCACAGGTTTATAGCAGGGTTAGCCCCAGAGTTAACCGAGGCATGTGCCACCGCTGCATTGCAGGATAGTATGGATATCTCCCGGATTCAGGCATTCGCCCAGAATATAGAAAGGGGTAGGCATCGGCAGCAGGGTACAGAGAGGGCTGAGCAAGGGCAACGTAAGAGGATGAGATTTCCCAGGTCTCAGGAGCAATCTCAGGGTAGTTATAGGACCCAGTACTTCGGACGGCCACCTAGGCCTCCGCCACCTCAGTTACAGGGTTACGGGTATGACCGCTATACTCAGTCAGGACCAGGTGAGAGCTCACGGGCGTCGGGTTTGCAGCGACAACGAGGTTCTGCGCAGACATGGTCATTTCCTCCGCGGTGTGACATCTGTGGTAGAGGACACTTGGGCCAATGCTGAGCAGGTTCTGATGCTTGTTATACATGTGGGCGTCCAGGGCATATGATACGGGATTGCCCAAATAGAGATTCGGGGGGAATGGCACAACCAGCGAGTTTAGCAACAGGATCATCTATGTCCGTGCATCCTTTAGGGCGCGAGTCTCAGTCTTCGGCTGGTAGAGGTCGAGGCAGAGGTAGAGGTTCCAGTTCAGGTGGTAATCAGAACCGTATCTATGCTTTAGCGGGTCGACAGGACCAGGAGTCTTCACCAGACGTTGTGACAGGTATATTAACCATTTGCTCTCACGATGCTTATGCTTTGATAGACCCAGGATCTACTTTATCGTATATTACCCCATTTGTCGCGAGGAAGTTTGGTATAGTGCCTGAAATACTAAGTGATCCTTTTGCGGTATCTACACCGGTCGGAGAATCGATTATTGCTAGACGGATTTACCGAGGTTGTACGGTGACAATTTGTAGTCGTCAGACCTCAGCGGACCTAGTTGAGCTAGAGATGATGGATTTTGATACTATCATGGGCATGGACTGGTTGGCAGCTTGCTATGCCACAGTTGATTGCCGAGCAAAGGCAGTCAAATTTCATTTTTCGGGTGAGCCAGTCCTTGAATGGGTAGGTAATACAGCAACACCCAGAGGTAGGTTTATTTCCTATCTGAAGGCGAGGAAAATGATCGCAAAAGGGTGCATTTATCATATTGTGCGAGTTAGAGATGCAGATGCTGAGATACCTACACTTCAGTCTATTCCCATAGTCAAAGAGTATGCAGATGTGTTTCCAGATGAGCTTCCAGGTATTCCTCCAGAGCGAGAGATTGATTTTAGCATCGATTTGCTTCCAGGAACTCAACCAATATCCGTCCCTCCGTATAGAATGGCACCTGCCGAATTGAAGGAGTTGAAGGAGCAGTTAAAAGATTTGCTGGAGAAAGGTTACATTAGGCCCAGTACCTCACCTTGGGGTGCACCAGTACTATTTGTGCGGAAGAAAGACGGCTCGCTGAGGATGTGTATCGATTATAGGCAGCTGAACAAGGTAACTATTAAGAATAAGTATCCACTTCCAAGGATCGATGACTTGTTTGATCAGTTGCAGGGGGCTAGATGCTTTTCAAAGATAGATTTGAGGTCGGGGTACCACCAAGTCAGAGTTCGGGAAAAAGATATTTCGAAGACAGCCTTCAGGACCCGATATGGCCACTTCGAGTTCCTTGTCATGTCCTTCGGGTTGACTAATGCACCCGCTGTATTTATGGACTTGATGAATAGCCTATTCCGACCATTTTTAGATCTGTTCGTGATAGTATTTATTGATGATATTCTGGTTTATTCCCGTTCAGAGGATGAGCATGCGGACCACCTGCGAGCGGTACTCCAAACCCTCCGTGATTGTAAGTTGTATGCTAAGTTTTCTAAATGTGAGTTCTGGTTGAAGTCTGTAGCATTCTTGGGGCATATTGTATCAGATGAAGGGATAAAGGTGGACACTCAGAAGATTGAGGCTGTGAAATCTTGGCCTAGACCTACCACTCCGACAGAGGTTCGTAGCTTTCTAGGCTTAGCAGGATACTATCGGAGGTTCGTAGAGGGTTTTTCTTCCCTTTCGGCACCATTGACGAAGTTGACACAGAAAGAAACTAAGTTTCAATGGACAGAGGCTTGTGAGCGGAGTTTCCAAGAGCTTAAGAACAGGTTGACCTCAGCTCCAGTTCTAACACTTCCAGAGGGTCTAGAGGGTTATGCCGTGTATTGTGATGCATCAGGTGTCGGGTTAGGATGTGTCCTGATGCAACATGGGAAGGTAATTGCGTATGCTTCAAGGCAGTTGAGGAAGCACGAGAGGAATTATCCGACCCACGACCTCGAGTTAGCTGCGGTTGTCCATGCACTTAAGATATGGCGGCATTATTTATATGGTGTTCATGTTGATGTATTTACTGATCATAAAAGCCTACAATATATCTTCAAGCAGAAAGAGTTGAATTTGCGACAGAGGCGATGGCTTGAGTTATTGAAAGATTACGATGTTAACATTCTCTACCATCCAGGGAAAGCTAATGTTGTAGCAGATGCCTTAAGTCGCCGATCTATGGGTAGCTTAGCACATGTAGAGCCCGAGAAAAGACAATTAGCTAGAGAGATTCATCAATTGGCTTCGTTGGGGGTTCGGTTAGTAGATTCTGAGGATGGTGGAGTTGTACTCCAAAACACTGCAAAATCATCCCTCATAGCTGAAGTCAAGGAAAGGCAGTACGAGGACCTAGAGTTGGTCGAGTTGAGAGAGCGAGTTCCGCAGCAGAGGAAGCCATTGTTAGAGCTCAAGGAAGATGGGGTTCTCAGATACAAGGGTCATTTGTGTGTTCCAGATGTAGCAGGGCTACGAGACAAGATTATGTCAGAGGCACATTATTCATGGTATTCCATCCATCCTGGATCGACGAAGATGTATCATGACATTAAGGATGTGTACTGGTGGAATGATATGAAGAAGAACATTGCTGAGTTTGTCGCCCAATGTACTAGTTGCCAGCAAGTGAAGATAGAGCACCAGAAGCCTGGAGGGCTAATGCAGACTATAGAGATCCCGACATGGAAATGGGAGGCGATAAACATGGACTTTATCACGGGTTTACCTCGTTCTAATCGTAAGTTCGATTCCATATGGGTGATAGTCGATAGGCTCACGAAATCAGCTCACTTCCTACCGGTCAGATCTACATATACAGCAGAAGATTATGCAAAGTTATATATTAAGGAGATAGTGCGGCTACACGGAGTACCAGTTTCTATTATATCTGACCGTGGGGCTCAGTTTACAGCACATTTTTGGAGGTCATTTCAGAGAGGTCTAGGGACTCAGGTGAATCTCAGCACAGCTTTTCATCCACAGACTGATGGACAAGCCGAGCGCACAATTCAGACGCTCGAGGATATGTTACGAGTATGTGTGTTGGATTTTAAAAGAAGTTGGGATGAACATCTACCTCTTGTCGAGTTTGCATATAATAACAGTTACCACTCCAGTATTCAGATGGCTCCGTACGAGGCTTTGTATGGGCGTAAGTGCAGATCTCCTATAGGGTGGTTTGATGTTGGGGAATCTGGGTTATATGGGCCAGACCTGGTTCAACAGGCCATAGAGAAAGTAAAGCTCATCCGGGAGCGACTGTTGACAGCTCAGAGTCGTCAGAAGTCATATTCTGACGTGCGGCAACGAGACTTAGAGTTCAGGATTAATGACTGGGTATTCTTAAAGGTATCACCTATGAAGGGCGTGATGAGGTTTGGCAAGAAAGGCAAGCTTAGCCCACGGTATATTGGGCCTTATAGGATCATTCGGAGAGTGGGCCAAGTAGCTTATGAGTTAGAGTTGCCCTCAGAATTGGAGTCTGTCCATCCGGTTTTTCACGTATCTATGCTACGGAAGTGCATTGGCGATCCTACCCGAGTGGTGCCCATGGATGATGTACAGATTACAGAGGACTTGTCATACGAGGAAATTCCAGTTGCCATCCTAGACCGACAAATCCGCAATCTACGAAATAAGGAGGTAGCTTCCGTAAAGGTTTTATGGAGGAGCAAGAATGTAGAAGAGATGACGTGGGAATCGGAGGAAGAAATGAAGTCTAAATACCCCCACCTATTTCAAACTGAAGATATGGTTCGAGATGGGACGCTACAACATAGCTCTATGTAGGCTAGCAGGTCATCAGGTAAGCTTTTATTTTTCACTTTCAATATTTATGATTTACGGTCGGTGAGGCAAATTGCTGCTATTTATAAAGATTGGCCATATGTGGCATGCATAGTATGTTTCTGGCTACGTGCAGGTTGGTTTTAACCTAGTGTACGAAGGATACTTTGGCAAAATTTTCCAAAGTCTCTAAGAGTAAACATTCGAGGACGAATGTTCCCAAGGGGGAGTGATGTTACACCCTATATTTTCGTACGTAAAAATGCGTCGTAAGCAAACTAATGTAGGACCAAAAAAGAGATAATATTTAAAAGTATATAAAGTAAGTTAATCATGTTACCTCTGAGGTTACAAATATTGAAGATCATGAACAACAAGTACAAAGAGGGTTGGACAGTTCAGAAGCTAAAGCAATTGAAGAAAATAATGTTTCGTCGAAAGTCGACAAGTTGGGAATGTTATAACATATACCTTTGGGGTAAGACTAGGGTGCTTAACATGATAAGGAGATTATGTTATGATTTATATTAGTCGTATGACATCCGTGTGTTATGTTTTGAAGTCAAGAGAGTTGTGGAACAAAAGTCGATGAAAGTCATCACAAGTTACATTCATAAGTTTTATTGAAACTTTGGGTCAAATGTAACTGCGATTTTCTCCCAATATACTTAGAGTTATGGGGTGTTCCACCCATCAAATTAAATATCTATGAGTCTATTTTCCAATGCATTAAACCGTTTGTCAATATGACATCAGAGTAATGAGATATGGGCATTTTTGCGATACTGCGCAAGCTGCTAGGTGACAAGTAGGTGTGTCACCTACTTGCTTAAATGAAAGCCCAAAAATGGGCCATTTCGGGTCGTCCAAAGAGGCCTTTTAAGGGCCTATTTTCTTCATATATTAGACTTAAAATAGAGCATAATAACCAGACATAAGCTCTGCAAAGAATCCTCCCAAAAATTTCCCACAAACCCTAATTGATTTTCTCTCCCTTTCAAGTTCTAATTGGAGGTAAAACCTAGAGTTTGAAGAACCAAGATAGGAGCTGAGTTATCCAACAAATAAGGTGAGTTTACTGCTCTCTTTCATCCAGTTTTTCTTCTGTAAATTCATGGTAAGTCGTTCTATACTTGTAAGAACTCACGGGACGGTGATCGGAAGCCGTGAGTTCGAGTTATTCACTTGTAGCGGACTGTTTTGTGGACTGTTTTGTGTTGCTGTTGGGCTGCGTGTTTTACTACTATTTTGTGGAGTTTTGGAGGAGGAAGGGGGTTTATAAACACCATATAAATGTAGGGTGGTTGGCTGGTCGTTCATCATAACATTTTCGGGTCGTTTGACACTACTACGGTGGTCGTTTTGTGTACGAAGAGATTGGGGTGTGTTGGGCTGTTTTGTAGTATTTGATGGTGTATATAGGGCTGGAAAATGATGTATATATGTTGTTATTGTTCTGTTCTTATATTGTTGGTGTTATCTTGAATTTGGAGGAAGTAAGGATTATAGGGGAGATGCTGCCCGTTTTAATACAAAATAAGTTTGTCGTTCGTTGTGCGATAGTTGTACCTTTCGTAACTTAACGATAGTATTATTATCGTTCTTGTAGATTAAGGTGCAAAGAGGTGAGTTCAACTTGGTGATTGGAAAGATTGTGATAAGGTATGTTAAGGCTAAGCCTTCCTTCATTTTGGCATGATCTCGTAGCTACATGTGTTAGTAATGAGACAAAAAGAGAAGTTCATATTCATGAATTTATTCACACTATTCTAGTCTCATAAGTTACAATATTATTCCTTATCGAGACTCTATATTCAATTTTAGTATTGTCTTCTTCCAGTCAAGAGAGCAGCAAGCCTATATATACAGTATTACAGTATTTTCATTACCATCGAGCTATAATCGATGGGCAGGCCCCTATTGGGCAACCTCTGATCAGATGGAAAGTTATATACCGAGCCTACTGTGGCCGAGCGCCTATGAGCGAGCCCAGCATGGCCGAGATACATAGCCTAGTATGGCCGAGCGCCTATGAGCGAGCCTACTATGGCAGAGCAGTTATATATATACCGAGCCTTATAAGGCCGTACAATTATTTTACTTACTATATTGAAGGAGTTGAGTCAGTATCAGCAAGTAAGTATATCTCCAGATCATCTTTGACTCCCAGTTACTTCCAGTTATTATATTATCAGTTCAATTTTGATTTTCAGTTATGTTATTGCCTTACATACTCGGTACATTATTTCGTAATGACGTCCCTTTTCCGGGGACGCTGCATTTCATGCATGCAGGTTCAGATAGACGGACGAGTAGATCTCCTCAGTAGGTGTTTCACGAGTTCAGCCTGATCGGTAAGCTCCATGTCTTTCGGAGTTACCAGGTCTAGAGTGTTGTGTACATCTTATGTATATCTGTATATATGTTATGGGTAGGTCGGGGCCCTGTTCCGATCATAGTACATCTATCAGTAGAGGCTTGTAGACATATCCTGTTGGTTAGTGCAGTATGTTGGGTTTGTAGGCCTGGTATGTATATTTGATGGTTTGTCAGCTGTAGTAGCTATGACGGCCTTGTCGGCCTAGCTTTATATTGATGTTTAGTTAGCGCTAGTTTCCATTCAGTTTTATATTTTGCTTTGCAAATTGTCTTGCAAGGTGGCCCCATGGCCAAAGTATGACATTATATGTTCAGAGTCCCTTAGTCGCAATTTGGTATGCCAGGTTAGGTGAGGCACCGGGTGCTTGTCTCGCTCCTAGGTTCGGGGAGTGACACTAGGCTATTGGGTACAGACTTGGTTCAGGATGCCTTGGAGAAAGTTAAATTGATTCAGGATCGACTTCGTATAGCCCAGTCCATACAGAAGAGTTATACGGATCGGAAGGTTCGCGACATTGCATTCATGGTTGGGGAGCGGGACTTGCTCCGGGTTTCGCCCATGAAGGGTGTTATGAGGTTCGGGAAGAAAGACAAGTTGAGCCCTAGGTATATCGGGCCTTTTGAGATTCTTGAGAGGATTGGAGAAGTGGCTTACAGACTTGCACTACCACCTAGTCTCTATGCAGTTCATCCAGTATTTCATGTTTCCATGCTCCAGAAGTATCACGGTGATCCTTCTCATGTGCTAGATTCAGCTCAGTCCAATTGGACAAGGATCTATCTTATGTTGAGGAGACAGTGGCCATTTTGGATAGGCAGGTTTAAAAGTTGAGGTCGAAGAACATCGCTTCAGTGAAGGTTCAGTGGAGTGGTCATCCGAGGAGGCGACTTGGGAGACCGAGCATGATATGCACAACAGTTATCCTCATCTTTTAACCACTTGAGGTATGTCTTTATACTCGTTCGAGGATGAATGTTTGTTTTAAGAGGGGGAGGATGTAACGACCCGGCCGGTCGTTTTGAGAGTATTAGCCCAGAACTCCTAATTATTGCTTCCTCTATTTCATTTTTTTGGGTCTTGTGACTTGCTGGGAAGTTTTGTTTTTAGTTTCGAAGTGAAATGGACACATAGTCCCTGAAATGAAAGTTTAAGTCGTAGGAATCGACCGTAGTTTGAACTATATGAAGACGACTCCGGAATAGAGTTTTGACGGTTCCTATAGCTCTGTAGGATGAATTTGGTCTTAAGAGCGTGTTCAAATGTTGAATTGGAGGTCCGTAGGTCATTTTAGCGCCAATTGGCGAAAATTGGAAAATTGGATAATTTTTGGAAAGTTTGACTGGGTGTGGACTTTTAGATATTGGGGACGGATTCCAATTCCGAAAGTTGGAGTAGGTCGGTAATGTAAATTATGACTTGTGTGCAAAATTTGAGGTCAATCGGACATGATGTGATAGGTTTCGGCATCGTATGTAGAAGTTTAAAGATTTAAAGTTCATTAGGCTTGAATCGATGCGCGATTTATGTTTTTAGCGATGTTTGTTGTGATTTAAAGGCTCGACTAAGTTCGTATGATGTTTTAGGACTTGTTGATATGTTTAGTTGAGGTTCTGCGGGACTCGGGTGGATTCCGGATGGCTAACGGATCGAAAAAAGGGACTTGGTGCATGGCTAAAGCAAGACTCTGCTTGTGTAACCGCACCTGCGGAGCTTTGATCGCAGGTGCGAGCTCGCAGGTGTGGGCCGGGTTGCGCAGATGCGAAGGTTTGGACTGGGGCTATGGAGTGCAGATGCGGAGGGTGTTCCGAAGGTGCGGACTCGCACCTGCGCTTGGAGGGTCGTAGAAGCAGACGTGGGAGTTTGAGGCTGGTCCGCAGAAGCGGGTTTTGTTGCGCAGAAGCGCGCCCGCAGAAGCGGGGTTATGACTGCAGAAGAGGTTGGGCGGCTTAGTGGCCTCTGCAGATGTGAGGGCCGGACCGCAAAAGCGGTGATGCAGAAGCAGCTAATGTGACCGCAGAAGCGAGAATGCTGGGTAGAACACTTAAAAGCAAGGGTTCGTGATTTTTATCATTATTGGACATTTTGCGCTCGGGTTTGGCGATTTTTGAGAGCATTTTCAAGGGATTTCTTGAGGTAAGTCTCTTGTACTTATTTTTTTATCAATAACCTTATTTCCTCATTGATTTTCCCACCTAGATTGTGTGTGTTTAAGGTGGAATTTGGGAGTTTGAGGCTAGGGATTTGGAGAGTTTAATTTGAGGATTTGAGTGGCGACTTGGTGTCGGATCTTAGTAATTTTGGTATCGGTGAACTCGTGGTTAAATGAGTGTTCGTAATTTGTGACTTTTACCGGATTTTGATACGTGGGCCCGGGTCAACTTTTTGGGACGATTTTTTGATTCTTTGCTAAAGTCGTAGATTTATTATTTAAATTAGTTTCTCGTAGTTGTATTCATGATATGTAATTGCTTTTGGCAAGATTTGGGCTATTCGGAGTCGGAAAGTTGAGGGAAAGGCATCCTTATCGATTGATTGAGCGAGATTTGAGGTAAGTGACTTGTCTAACCTTGTGTGGGGTAAATCCCCTTAGGATTTGATACTGTTGTAACCATATGTGATACGTGAGCACCGTGTACGCGAGGTGATGAGTGCATACACGGGCTAATTGTGGAAATATTTAGTTCTTGCTAAGTTGTCTTCTTTTAAATTCCTTAACTAAGTTACCTTAGCATATGTAGTAATCATGTTTAGCCTAGTATCGCATGTCTACGTGCCTTAACTCTTACTTGCAATTTGTGCAACATGGATTAGTTGAATTACCTATTTCCCTTGATTTGAATTAAATCTTTAATTGTAAGATTTTTTGCTGTAAACTCGTAATTCCTTTGATTATCTGCTGCATATATACTTTGGGACTACGAGGCGATTTCTCGGGAGATCTCCATGTACTGCATATTTACTTTGGGACTACGAAGCGTTTACTCGGGAGATCCCTATGTACTGCATATTTACTTTGGGACTACGAGGAGTTTACTCGGTAAATCCCCCTGTCATGCATATTTACTTTAGGACTACAACGCGGTACCTCGGGAGATTCCCTCTGTCGTGCATATTTACATTTGGGACTACGAGGCGGTACCTCGGGAGTGCCCATGTTGTTTACCCTATTTACTGTGCGGATATTCTTCTGCATTATATTTCTTTCAAACCAGTAGGGCCCTGACCTGGCCTCGTCACTAATCTACCGAGGTTAGGCTTGGCACTTACTGGGTACCGTTGTGGTGTACTCATACTACCCTTCTGCACATCATTTTATGCAGATCCAGGTTCTTTCCACCATACCAGATACCAGTGAGTTGGACCGCCCATGGATACTTCAAGGTATATCTACCACCGTCCGCAGACCTCGGAGTCCCCCTCTATCCTTACAGTGTTATTTTCCTTATTTATTTTAGATTCTGATGTATAGAGACACTTAGTATTTGCTCTTAGAAGCTTGTGACTTATTTCCACCGGGTTTTGGGAGTTGTAATTTTTGATTTGCAGTTTTATGTTTATTTCATGTGTTGAGAATTGGACTTCAGTTTTATATTATTGTATTCCGCAAATTGTTAGGCTTACCTAGTCTTAGAGACTAGGTGCCATCACGACATCTTATGGAGGGTGAATTGGGGTTGTGACAAGTTGGTATCAGAGCACTAGGTTCATAGGTGTTATGAGTCACAAGCTGGTTTAGTAGAGTCTCGCGGATCGGTACGGAGACGTTTGTACTTATCTTCGGTAGGCTGTGGAACTGTTAGAAAAAGCTTCACTTCTTTGATTCCCTATTATGCGAGATTTTGATTTCGGATTCTAAAATTCTGTCTTTCTATTCTCTTACAGATAGTGAGGACACGTACAGCTAGATCAGATGATCAGACACCCATGCCCCTGCTAGAGCCGCGAGGGGCCGAGGCCGGGGTAGAGGTCGAGGACGTCCACGTGGTGCAGCCAGAGCACCCGCACGAGCATCTACAGAGGAGCCACCAGTAGCTCCAGTTGGAGGGCAGGCGCCTGAGATGCCTGTTACTGCACCAGCCTTCCAAGAGACTCTAGCCTAGTTTCTGAGCATGTTCAGCACCTTGGCTCAGGCAGGATTGATACCGCTTGCTCCTACCACATCTCAAGCCGGGGGAGGAGCACAGACTCCTATTGCTGGTACCCTAGAGCAGCGGGTTCAGGTCGACCAGGATCCTGAGATCATACCGATACAGCCGGTAGCTCCATTTCAGCTCGAGGTTAGGGCAGCAGCTTCTGAGGCAAAGCAACTCAGGCTCGAGAGGTACAATAAATACCACCCTCCTACTTTCAGTGGCTTGGTGTCAGAGGATGCCCAGGGTTTTCTTGAGGAGTGCCACCGTATCCTCCGTACTATGGGTGTTGCAGAGACTAGCAAGGTTTCTTTCACTATGTTCCAGCTTATGGTAGCGGCCTATCAGTGGTGGCATGTATACCAGTTGGATAGTCTGGCTGAGGCAGCCTCACTCACTTGGAATCAGTTCTCAGATATATTCTTGAGGGAGTATATTCCCCAGAGTCTTAGAAATGCCTGGTGTGCAGAGTTTGAGCAGTTGCGCCAGGGTGTTATGACCGTATCAGAGTATGCAATCTGATTCAGTGATTGGGCCAGGCATGCACCAGCCTTAGTTGATAATGTTCGAGAGCGGGTTCGTCAGTTTATTGAGGGGCTCAACCCCAGTATCAGATTGAGCATGGCCCGATAGCTGGAGATGGATATTGTGTACCAGTAGGTAGTAGGTATTGCTAGGAGGTTGGAGGATATACAGACTCGGGATAGAGAGGAGAGAGAGGCCAAGAGGTCTCGAGAGTCAGGCACTTACAGTGGTGCTCGTGCCCCAGCGGCAGCTCGTCAGGGCAGGGGTTATATAGGTCGCCCCATTCATTCACACTTCCAGCCGCCAGCGGTGCTCCTACCACTCCTAAGCCCCAGGATCCTTATTATACACCGCCAGTGTCTAGTATGCCTTCTGTACGGGGTGCTTTCAGTGGGCAGTCCAGTCGATCAGACCCGAGCCAGTCACAATAGCCACGTCCTCCCAGAGCTTGTTTTGAGTGTGGTGACACTCGTCATTTGGTGAGGGATTGCCCCAGATTTAGGAGGGGTGCACCTCCACAGATTTCTCAGGCACCGCATGCTCCACCAGGTCCTCAGGCTATGATTACCACACCTGCACATCCAGCTAGAGGTAGAGGTCGGACAGTTAGAGGTCGCCCAAGAGGGGGAGGCCAGGCAAGATATTATGCCCTTCCTGCTAGGACAGAGGCAGTTACATCATATTCTGTTATCACAGGTACCGTTCCAGTCTGTCATAGAGATGCATCAGTCTTATTTGATGCAGGATCCACGTATTCCTATGTGTCATCTTATTTTGCCCCGTATTTGGGTATATCCCGTGATTCCCTGAGTTCGCATGTTTATGTATCTACACCCGTGGGTGATTCTATTGTTGTTGATCATGTGTATTGGTTGTGTTTGATTATTCTTAGTGGTTTTGAGACCATAGACGATTTATTATTGCTCGGTATGGTGGATTTTGATGTCATATTGGGCATGGACTGGTTGTCTTCCTATCACACTATCCTTGATTGTCATTCCAAGATGGTGACATTGGCAATGCCAGGTCTACCACGGCTAGAGTGGAGAGGTACCTTAGATCGTGTTCCTAGCAGGGTTATCTCATTTCTTAAGGCTCAGCGAATGGTTGAGAAGGGGTGTGATGCGTATCTGGCCTATGTGAGAGATGTTAGTGTTGATACTCCTATCGTCGAGTCAGTTCCGATAGTGAGGGATTTTGCAGACGTATTTCCAGCAGATCTTCCGGGCACACCGTCCGACAGGGACATTGACTTTAGCATTGATTTGTTATCGGGCACTTAGCCCATTTCTATTCCACCTTATCGGATGGCCCCAGCAGAGTTGAAAGAATTAAAGGAACAGTTGCAAGAGTTGATGGATAAGGGCTTTATTCGGCCTAGTGTATCGCCTTGGGGTGCTCCTATCTTGTTTGTGAAGAAGAAGGATGGTTCTATGCGAATGTGTATCGATTATCGTCAGTTGAACAAGGTTACAGTGAAGAACAGGTATCCATTGCCACGTATTGATGACCTATTTATTCAGCTTCGGGTGCTAGAGTGTTCTCTAAGATCGACTTGCGTTCAGGCTATCATCAGTTGAATATTCGGGAGCCAAATACCCCAAAGACTGCTTTCAAGACTCGGTATGGTCATTACAAGTTCCTTGTGATGTATTTTGGGCTGACCAACGCCCCGGCAATATTCATGCACTTGATGAACAGTGTATTTCAGCTCTATCTTGACTCCTTTGTCATTATATTTATTGATGACATTCTGGTGTACTCCTAGAGTCGGGAGGATCATGAGAAACACCTGAGGACTATGCTTCAGACCTTGAGAGAGAAGAAGTTATATGCAAAATTTTTGAAGTATGAATTATGGCTAGATTCAGTGGCATTTTTGGGTCATGCAGTATCGAATGAGTGGATCAAGGTAGACCTGAAGAAGATTGAAGCAGTGCAGAGTTGGCCCAAACCGTCCTCGGCTACGGAGATCCAGAGTTTTCTTGGCTTAGCGGGTTATTACCGTCGATTTGTCGAGGGTTTCTCGTCTATTGCAGCACCTATGACCTGATTGACCCAGAAGGGTGCTCCGTTCAGGTGGACCGATAATTGTGAGGAGAGCTTTCAAAAGCTCAAGACTGCTTTGACTACAACCCCAGTATTAGTGTTACCAACCGGATCGGGGTCCTATACGATGTATTGTGATGCGTCGCACATTGGTCTCAGCGCGGTGTTGATGCAGGACGGTAGGGTGATTGCCTACGTGTCTAGACAGTTGAAGGTACATGAGAAGAATTATCCTATCCACGACCTTGAGTCAGCAGCTATTGTTCATGCCTTAAATATCTGGCAGCACTATTTATATGGTGTTCCTTGTGAGATTTTCACTGATCACCGGATTCTACAACATCTATTTAAATAGACGGATCTTAACTTGCGGCAGCGGAGATGGTTGGAGTTGTTTAAGGATTATAACATCACCATTCTCTATCATCCCGAGAAGGCCAATGTGGTGGTCGATGCCTTGTGTCACAAGGCGGGGAGTTTGGGCAGTTTAGCATATCTACCAGTAGCAGAGAGGCCTTTAGCCTTGGATATTCAAGCCTTGGCCAACCAGTTCGTTAGATTGGGTGTTTTCGAGCCAAGAAGAGTGTTGACGTGTGTGGTTTCTCAGTCTTCTCTCTATGATTGTATTAGGTAGCATCAATATGATGACCCCCATTTGCTAGTCCTTAAGGACACGGTTCAGCACGGTGATACCAAGGAGGTCACAATTGGAGATGACGGTGTATTACGGATGCATGGTAGGCTATGTGTGCCTAATGTAGATGGTTTGCGTGAGTTGATTATATAGGGGGCTCACAATTCCCAGTACTCCATTCACCCAAGTGCCGAGGAGATGTATCGGGATTTGAGGCAACACTTTTGGTGGAGGCGGATAAACAAGGACATAATGGAATATGTCTCTCGTTGCCTAAATTTTCAGCAGGTGAAGTATGAGCATCAGCGACCGGGTGGATTGCTTCAGAAGGTAGAGATTCCAGAGTGGAAATGTTAGCAGATCACTATGAATTTTATTGTTGGGCTCCCACAGACTCAGCAAAAGTTCGATACAGTTTGGGTTATTGTGGACAGATTGACCAAGTCAGGTCATTTCATTCCTGTGGTTACTACTTATTCTTCAGAGTAGCTGGCTCAGGTTTATATCTGCGAGATTGTCAGTGTTACAACCCAAATTCGCATATCATAGATCATGCCGTAAGGTAGTCGACGTAAATCCAAGAAGAGATTATCTTTGAGATGATAATAAGTTAATTCTATTGGTCTTAAACGATACAAGGGTGTATAAGAGTGGTTAACAAGTATTTGAAGTTAAGCTAATCAAGGATGTTGTAACCCGTATTTTCGGATAACACTAGAGGTGATTAACTGTCCCAAGAGGTCTTGTTTTAATGTATTTGAATCATATAATATCCGCATCATAAGTCTTGAAGTCAAGCGAGTTATGAAATAAAAGTCGATAAAAGTTGTCGCAACTTAGGTTTATAATTTTACTTAAACTTTAGGTCAAATGTTACTGCATTTTACTCCCAATGTGCTTGGAATTATGGGGTGATCTAGCTATCAAATTGAAGATCTATGAGTCTAGTTTCCAACGCATTAAACCGTTCGTCGATACGATCTCTGAATAGAGAGATATTCGCGGTTTTGCGAGAGTGCGCCAAGCTGCTCTCTATGGGGCCCACAAAGGCGGTTTAAGACATTTGGACATATATAAGATAACTCAACCCCGTTTTAAGTCATTATTTTTCAGTATATTCAGACCTTATAACCCTAAAAACATTCTCTCAAGGTTCTCTCATGATCCAAGACCCAAACAAAGGGCAAACAACACAAATCAAATGTCGGGAATCCCGTGGTGCTAGTAAGTTTCTTGTTTTTCTTGTTGTTGCTGATTTTTGTGTTGTTCCAGCTCGTGTGGGAGGTTGTTTTAAGTGCTTTATGTTCTGTAAATACACCTTCAAGTTTTTAATATCAACCCTAGGTGATTTCAAGTCTTCTAAAGTAATTCTAGTGCCGAAAAACCCGAATTAATTGCTAGTTTCGCTTCCTTGTTCTTGTGGCAGAATTGAAGGGATATTTCGTGGAAAATTAAGGTCAAATTGGAGTTGTTCTTTCTGTTTAAAGGTAAGGAACCTCTTACTCTATATATATTTAAGATTATCCAAGTTGCAGCTAAGTCGTTGAAGCTAGAACTTGTGAAATATATATCGAAAAGCTTGGTAGTAATGTTGTTGGTTGGTGGACTGTTTTGGAGGCTCAATATGATTATTAATGATGTTGTTTGGGCTGTTTGGTGATTGTATTGACTTGTGGGAAGTCATATAAATAGGGGAGGTGCTGTCCGTTTCATCGTAAAATAGGTTGTGGTCGATACATAATAGTTACGACGCTTAAACGATAATGATAGTGTCATTTGTCTTATTGTAGACTAAGGAGTCGTGATATTTGCATAGCTTGAGGTTGGGCAGTATATACAAGGTATGTGAGTCTATCCCCTTCATTCTTTTGCACGACTCCAATTGTACATAATGTAATGAACGAGCTCCCAAAGATACTCTACTCTTAGAAGCTAGCAGTACTTACATTGCTGCCCTTCTTATGAAACGATTGATATTGATGTTACTTCTCTTATTCTTATATTATCAATGTTGTTGGTAGTTCCTGATTCTTATAAGATTCTTGATGAAGAGTTAATCCTAATAACGTGTACGAAGGATACCGACCTTACGTCACTCTGAAAAGTTCAAAATGTGATTCCAATGAGTCCAGCATGCATCATATATATGTATCTATTTTACTCTACCGAGCCGCGCTATAGTTGGCCGGGTATGGCACCTATTGTGCAACCACTGATCAGTTGGGTTTTATCGAGCTCCACGTGGCCGGGTACGATTCTACCGAGCCCTATGATGGCCGGGTATGTTTTACCGAGCCTATTATGGCCGGGTACGATATGATGATGATGATGCCCACAAAGGCATATGTTTTAAACGTTTATGTATATATATATGTATGTATCATGTATTTCATGTCAGTAGCCCTCAGAGGTACCCAGATGTCACAGGTTGTATATTCCCTATCACTGTTTACATTACTGTTCTTACTTATGCTTTCTTGCCTCACATACTCAGTACTTTATTCGTACTGACGTCCTTTTTATTTGTGGACGCTGCATGTCGTGCTGCAGGTCCTGATAGACAGGTAGACGTAGCTCCCCCACCACAGTAGGCTGTCCAGTTCAGCGGTTATTGGCGAGATCCCTTCTCCGGACTTGCCGTGGTCTTGGTATGCATTTTTGTTATAGACCTTATGGGTATGTCGGGGCCCTGTTCCGGCAATGTTGTAGCACTTATGTTCTTTTAGAGGCTCATAGACAGGTGTCGACTCATGGTAGCTCGTACCTTATATATAGTTTCTTGACAGTCTTGTCGTCCCATGTTATGTATGTTCATGACATTATCTTTCATTGTTGGATGTTCATGATCCATGTCTACCATTTATATTGATCTTGTCGGCCCTTAAAGATAATAAGGAAGGTTAGATAAAATGTACGTTGGTGCTCGGCAAGTATGGCCCGGGTGCTAGTCATGACCCTCCAGTTGGGTCGTGACAAACTTGGTATCAGAGCAAGTCTGTCCTAGGGGTTGTCTATGAGCCGTGTCTAGTAGAGTTTTGATTATGGATGTGTAGCGCGCCACATTTATAATCAGGAGGCTACGTGACATCTAGGGTTGTTACCTTCTTCCTGAATCTAGATCGTGCGTAGAGTTGAGTCGTATGTGTTCATATCTAATATTCACCTTGTTTTCTTTTAGCGATGCCTTCGACTAGGAAGCAAGCAATTATTAAACGGCTTGATACAGCTGTGGGAGAGGGTAACATTTAGGTGCCTCCAGCTATAGCAGGCCAAAGTGAGCCTCAGAGTGAGATGCCGTCTCATACCTCTCTGTCTCCTCCAGAGGATATTAGGAGGCACCCAGTACATCCAGTTCCTCCGTCTAGCACTACATACCACGATATGCGCAGTGCAGTGCAGTTGTTGACTAGCTTGGTAGCTGCTCAGGCTCAGAGGCAGAATACCGGTGTTGCTGATAAACCGGTTAGTGCGAGAGTTCGTGATTTTATTAATCTAGACCCTCCAGTGTTTACCGGATCAGATCCCAAGGAGGACCCACAAACATTTATTGATCAGGTTCATCGTACATTGCGGGTTATGCATGCTAGTGATACGGAGGCAGTAGAGTTGGCTTCTTATCGGTTACGGGATTTAGCGGTTTTCTGGTATGATAGTTGGGAGAGATCTAGGGGTCCGAACGCTCCTCTAGCCGTGTGGAAGGAATTTTCTGAGGCCTTTCTTCGTCACTACTTGCCAGCTGAGATACGACGAGCTAGAGCTGATAAGTTCTTGAACCTTCGACAAGGTAATATGAATGTACGAGAGTATAGTATACAGTTTGATTCTTTAGCAAGGTATACTCCCCATATGGTGGCCGAGATGAGTGATAGGGTGCACCTGTTCGTGAACGGGTTGGGACCACATCTGATAAATGAGTGTACAACAGCCTCCTTGGTAGAGGGCATGGATATTTCCCGTATTCAGGCTTATGCCCAGACCCTTCAGGATCATAAGTTATATGCTAAGCTCTCTAAATGTGAATTCTTGCTGAACTCAGTAGCATTCCTTGGCCATGTGATATCTGATGAGGGTATTAGTGTCAACACTCAGAAGATCGATGCAGTGAAGAATTGGCCGAGACCTACAACACCGTCAGAAGTTCGCAGCTTCCTGGGGCTAACAGGATATTATAGGCGGTTTGTAGAAGGGTTTTCCTCTATATCAGCACCATTGACTAAGTTAACACAGAAAACTAAGTTCCAGTGGTCTGATGCTTGTGAACATAGTTTTCAGGAGCTAAAGAATCGATTGACATCCGCGCCAGTGCTCACTCTCCCAGAAGGAACAGAAGGTTATGTGGTATATTGTGATGCCTCAGGTATAGGTTTGGGGTGCGTATTGATGCAACGTGGGAAGGTGATTGCTTATGCATCAAGACAATTGAAGAAGCATGAAAAGAATTACCCGACTCATGATTTGGAATTGGCTGCAGTAATATATGCTTTGAAGATATGGCGGCACTACTTATACGGCGTCCATGTTGACATCTACACAGATCACAAGAGTTTACAATACATCTTCAAGCAGAAGGAGTTGAATTTGAGGCAGCGTAGGTGTCTTGAATTACTGAAAGACTACGACATCGAGATATTGCACCATCCTGGTAAAGCCAATGTTGTGGCAGACGCTCTCAGCCGTAAGTGAATGGGAAGCTTAATACATATTGAGGCAGGTAGACAAGGGTTGACCAAAGAGCTTCACCTGCTGGCCAATATGAGAATCAGATTGTTGGACTCTGATGACAGAGGTGTTACTGTACAGAATACAGCAGAATCATCTTTGGTAGCCGAGGTAAAAGCACGGCAATATGAAGATCCTACCTTAGTAAGATTGAGAGAGGGAATTCAGCAGTGTAAGATTACAGCTTTCAAGATCGGAGGAGATGGGACATTGAGATACCAGGGCCGATTATGTGTACCTAGTGTGGCAGGGTTGCGAGAGAAGATTATGATTGAGATTCACCAGTCCCGATATTCTATCCATCCTGGCTCGACAAAGATGTATCATGACGTTAAGGAGCAGTATTGGTGGGACAACATGAAGAAGTCTATTGCAGAATTTGTAGCCCAGTGTCCTAATTGTCAACAAGTAAAGATCGAGCATCAGAAACCCAGTGGATTGATTCAGAATATAGAGATTCTGACCTACAAATGGGAGGTGATTAATATGGACTTCATTATTGGATTACCTCGCTCTTATCATAAGTTTGACTCCATTTGGGTGATAGTTGATCGACTTACAAAATCTGCCCATTTTCTACTAGTTAAGACAACTTACACGGCTGAAGATTATGCGAAGTTGTATATCAAGGAGATTGTTAGGCTTCATGGTGTGCCGGTATCTATTATATCAGACCGAGGAGCTCAATTTACGGCTAACTTTTGGAGGTCTTTTCAGAAGGGTTTAGGCACACAAGTAAATCTCAGCACTGCATTCCATCCGCAGACTGACGGACAGGCTGAACGTACCATCCAGATGCTTGAAGATATGCTACGAGCATGTGTTCTAGATTTCAAGGGGAATTGGGATGACCATCTGGCACTTATAGAATTTGCCTACAATAATAGCTATCATTCCAGTATTAAAATGGCCCCGTATGAGGCACTGTACGGGAGGAGATGTAGATCACCAGTTGGATGGTTCGAAGTCGGTGAGACAGAATTATATGGGCCAGATTTGATTCACCAAGCCATTGAGAAGGTGAAAGTGATACAAGAGCGACTGAGGATGGCACAAAGTAGGCAAAAGTCTTATTCCGACGTCCGACGTCGTGATCTGGAATTTGAGGTTGGTGATTGGGTTTTCCTGAAGATCTCGCCGATGAAGGGTGTTATGCGTTTTGGGAAGAAGGGTAAGTTGAGTCCGCGGTATATTGGGCCGTACAAAATTCTTCGACGAATTGGACAGGTTGCTTACGAGTTAGAATTGCCATCTGAATTGGAATTTGTCCACCCGGTATTCCATGTATCTATGTTGAGGAAATGTATTGGAGACCCTTCTCGGGTCGTCCCTATCAAAGATGTACAAGTTACAAAGGATCTATCATATGATGAACTGCCAGTGGCTATATTAGATCGACAAGTCCGCAAGCTGAGAACAAAGGATGTAGCTTCCGTGAAAGTATTATGGAGGAACAAGAATATAGAAGAAATGACATGGGAAGCAGAAGAGGAGATGAAGTCTAAATACCCTTACCTATTCCAGAGTGAAAATAACGAGGATACCGGGGGAAAGAAGGACGCATTATAAGGTGAAACGGCTCTATGAGGTAAGCAATAGCTTGTGAATACTCTTTTTTTAATACAAAATGGTGATATGCAGATAATGTACATATCCATAATGCTTTGTATAGTCTTGTATGGCCATAGGTTGGGTTTAACTGCTTGCAAGTTTGGCTAATGTCCATTTTATAAGGGAAACTCAGCCGGAAATCTCCGTCGGAATCCACGATGAGTTAGACACCCCATAAACCCTTACATTCGAGGACGAATGTTCCTAAGGGGAGAGGATGTTACAACCCAAATTCGCATATCATAGATCATGCCGTAAGGTAGTCGACGTAAATCCAAGAAGAGATTATCTTTGAGATGATAATAAGTTAATTCTATTGGTCTTAAACGATACAAGGGTGTATAAGAGTGGTTAACAAGTATTTGAAGTTAAGCTAATCAAGGATGTTGTAACCCGTATTTTCGGATAACACTAGAGGTGATTAACTGTCCCAAGAGGTCTTGTTTTAATGTATTTGAATCATATAATATCCGCATCATAAGTCTTGAAGTCAAGCGAGTTATGAAATAAAAGTCGATAAAAGTTGTCGCAACTTAGGTTTATAATTTTACTTAAACTTTAGGTCAAATGTTACTGCATTTTACTCCCAATGTGCTTGGAATTATGGGGTGATCTAGCTATCAAATTGAAGATCTATGAGTCTAGTTTCCAACGCATTAAACCGTTTGTCGATACGATCTCTGAATAGAGAGATATTCGCGGTTTTGCGAGAGTGCGCCAAGCTGCTCTCTATGGGGCCCACAAAGGCGGTTTAAGACATTTGGACATATATAAGATAACTCAACCCCGTTTTAAGTCATTATTTTTCAGTATATTCAGACCTTATAACCCTAAAAACATTCTCTCAAGGTTCTCTCATGATCCAAGACCCAAACAAAGGGCAAACAACACAAATCAAATGTCGGGAATCCCGTGGTGCTAGTAAGTTTCTTGTTTTTCTTGTTGTTGCTGATTTTTGTGTTGTTCCAGCTCGTGTGGGAGGTTGTTTTAAGTGCTTTATGTTCTGTAAATACACCTTCAAGTTTTTAATATCAACCCTAGGTGATTTCAAGTCTTCTAAAGTAATTCTAGTGCCGAAAAACCCGAATTAATTGCTAGTTTCGCTTCCTTGTTCTTGTGGCAGAATTGAAGGGATATTTCGTGGAAAATTAAGGTCAAATTGGAGTTGTTCTTTCTGTTTAAAGGTAAGGAACCTCTTACTCTATATATATTTAAGATTATCCAAGTTGCAACTAAGTCGTTGAAGCTAGAACTTGTGAAATATATATCGAAAAGCTTGGTAGTAATGTTGTTGGTTGGTGGACTGTTTTGGAGGCTCAATATGATTATTAATGATGTTGTTTGGGCTGTTTGGTGATTGTATTGACTTGTGGGAAGTCATATAAATAGGGGAGGTGCTGTCCGTTTCATCGTAAAATAGGTTGTGGTCGATACATAATAGTTACGACGCTTAAACGATAATGATAGTGTCATTTGTCTTATTGTAGACTAAGGAGTCGTGATATTTGCATAGCTTGAGGTTGGGCAGTATATACAAGGTATGTGAGTCTATCCCCTTCATTCTTTTGTACGACTCCAATTGTACATAATGTAATGAACGAGCTCCCAAAGATACTCTACTCTTAGAAGCTAGCAGTACTTACATTGCTGCCCTTCTTATAAAACGATTGATATTGATGTTACTTCTCTTATTCTTATATTATCAATGTTGTTGGTAGTTCCTGATTCTTATAAGATTCTTGATGAAGAGTTAATCCTAATAACGTGTACGAAGGATACCGACCTTACGTCACTCCGAAAGGTTCAAAATGTGATTCCAATGAGTCCAGCATGCATCATATATATGTATCTATTTTACTCTACCGAGCCGCGCTATAGTTGGCCGGGTATGGCACCTATTGTGCAACCACTGATCAGTTGGGTTTTACCGAGCTCCACGTGGCCGGGTACGATTCTACCGAGCCCTATGATGGCCGGGTACGTTTTACCGAGCCTATTATGGCCGGGTACGATATGATGATGATGATGCCCACAAAGGCATATGTTTTAAACGTTTATGTATATATATATGTATGTATCATGTATTTCATGTCAGTAGCCCTCAGAGGTACCCAGATGTCACAGGTTGTATATTCCCTATCACTGTTTACATTACTGTTCTTACTTATGCTTTCTTGCCTCACATACTCAGTACTTTATTCGTACTGACGTCCTTTTTATTTGTGGACGCTGCATGTCGTGCTGCAGGTCCTGATAGACAGGTAGACGTAGCTCCCCCACCACAGTAGGCTGTCCAGTTCAGCGGTTATTGGCGAGATCCCTTCTCCGGACTTGCCGTGGTCTTGGTATGCATTTTTGTTATAGACCTTATGGGTATGTCGGGGCCCTGTTCCGGCAATGTTGTAGCACTTATGTTCTTTTAGAGGCTCATAGACAGGTGTCGACTCATGGTAGCTCGTACCTTATATATAGTTTCTTGACAGTCTTGTCGTCCCATGTTATGTATGTTCATGACATTATCTTTCATTGTTGGATGTTCATGATCCATGTCTACCATTTATATTGATCTTGTCGGCCCTTAAAGATAATAAGGAAGGTTAGATAAAATGTACGTTGGTGCTCGGCAAGTATGGCCCGGGTGCTAGTCATGACCCTCCAGTTGGGTCGTGACAGTCAGGTTTCATGGGGTACCGGTATCTATCATCTCTGACCGGGGTACGCAATTTACATCATGGTTCTGGGGAGCCGTACAGCGTGAGTTCGGTACTCGTGTGGAGTTGAGTACAACATTTCACCCTCAGACGGACGGACAGTCCGAGCGCACTATTCAGATATTGGAGGATATGCTTCATACGTGTGTGATTGATTTTGGGGGTGTTTGGGATCAGTTCTTTCCACTTGCGGAGTTTGTCTAAAACGGTTATCAGTTGAGCATTCAGATGGCACCGTATGAGGATTTGTATGGTAGACGGTGCCGGTCTCCAGTGGGTTGGTTTGAGCCGGGCGAGGCTAGGCTATTGGGTACAGACTTGGTTCAGGATGCCTTGGAGAAAGTTAAAATGATTCGGGATCGACTTCGTATAGCCCAGTCCAAACAGAAGAGTTATGCGGATTGGAAGGTTCGCGACATTGCATTCATGGTTGGGGAGCGGGACTTGCTCCGGGTTTCGCCCATGAAGGGTGTAATGAGGTTCGGGAAGAAGGGAAAGTTGAGCCCTAGGTATATCGAGCCTTTTGAGATTCTTGAGAGGATTGGAGAAGTGTCTTACAGACTTGCACTACCACCTAGTCTCTCTGCAGTTCATCCAGTATTTCATGTTTCCATGTTCCAGAAGTATCACGGTGATCCGTCTCATGTGCTAGATTCAGCTCAGTCCAATTGGACAAGGATCTATCTTATGTTGAGGAGACAGTGGCCATTTTGGATAGGCAGGTTTAAAAGTTGAGGTCGAAGAACATCGCTTCAGTGAAGGTTCAGTGGAAGGGTCATCCGAGGAGGCGACTTGGGAGACCGAGCATGATATGCACAACAGTTATCCTCATCTTTTAACCACTTGAGGTATGTCTTTATACTCGTTCGAGGATGAATGTTTGTTTTAAGAGGGGGAGGATGTAACGACCCGGCCGGTCATTTTGAGAGTATTAGCCCAGAACTCCTAATTATTGCTTCCTCTATTTCATTTTTTTGGGTCTTGTGACTTGCCGGGAAGTTTTGTTTTTAGTTTCGGAGTGAAATGGACACATAATCCCTGAAATGGAAGTTTAAGTCGTAGGAATCGACCGTAGTTCGAACTATATGAAGATGACTCCGGAATAGAGTTTTGACGGTTCCTATAGCTCTATAGGATGAATTTGGTATTAGGAGCGTGTTCGGATGTTGAATTGGAGGTCCGTAGGTCATTTTAGCGCCAATTGGCGAAAGTTTGACTGGGTGTGGACTTTTAGATATCGGGGTCGGATTCCAATTCCGGAAGTTGGAGTAGGTCGGTAATGTAAATTATGACTTGTGTGCAAAATTTTAGGTCAATCGTACATGATGTGAAAGGTTTCGGCATCGGATGTAGAAGTTTAAAGATTTAAAGTTCATTAGGCTTGAATCGATGCGCGATTTGTGTTTTTAGCATTGTTTGTTGTGATTTAAAGGCTCGACTAAGTTCGTATGACGTTTTAGGACTTGTTGATATGTTTGGTTGAGGTTCTGCGGGACTCGGGTGGATTCCGGATGGCTAACGGATCGAAAAAAGGGACTTGGTGCATGGCTGAAGCAGGACTCTGCTTGTGTAACCGCACCTGTGGAGCTTTGATCGCAGGTGTGAGCTCGCAGGTGTGGGCCGGGTTACGCAGATGCGAAGGTTTGGACTGGGGGCTGTGGAGTGCAGATACGGAGGGTGTTCCGAAGGTGCGGACTCGCATCTGCGCTTGGAGGGTCGCAGAAGCATACGCGGGAGTTTGAGGCTGGTCCGCAGAAGTGGGTTTTGTTGTGCAGAAGCGCGCCCGCAGAAGCGGGGTTATGACTGCAGAAGAGGTTGGGCGGCTTAGTGGCCTCCGCAGATGCGAGGGCCGGACCACAAAAGCAGTAATGCAGAAGCAGCTAATGTGACCGCAGAAGCGAGAATGCTGGGTAGAGCACTTAAAAGCAAGGGTTCGTGATTTTTATCATTATTGGACATTTTGAGCTCGGGTTTGGCGATTTTTGAGAGCATTTTCAAGGGATTTCTTGAGGTAAGTCTCTTGTACTTATTTTTTTATCAATAACCTTATTTCCTCATTGATTTTCCCACCTAGATTGTGTGTGTTTAAGGTGGAATTTGGGAGTTTGAGGCTAGGAATTTGGAGAGTTTAATTTGAGTATTTGAGTGGCGACTTGGTGTCGATCTTAGTAATTTTGGTATCGGTGAACTCGTGGTCAAATGAGTGTTCGTAATTTGTGACTTTTACCAGATTTCGAGACGTGGGCCCGGGTCAACTTTTTGGGATGATTTTTTGATTCTTTGCTAAAGTCGTAGTTTTATTATTTAAATTAGTTTCTCGCAGTTGTATTCATGATATGTAATTGCTTTTTGCAAGATTTGGGCTATTCGGAGTCGGAAAGTTGAGGGAAAGGCATCCTTATCGATTGATTGAGCGAGATTTGAGGTAAGTGACTTGTCTAACCTTGTATGGGGTAAATCCCCTTAAGATTTGGTACTGTTGTAACCATATGTGATACGTGAGTACCGTGTACGCGAGGTGACGAGTGCGTACACGGGCTAATTGTGGAAATATTTGGTTCTTGCTAAGTTGTCTTCTTTTAAATTCCTTAACTAAGTTACCTTAGCATATGTAGTAATCATGTTTAGCCTAGTATTGCATGTCTACGTGCCTTAACTCTTACTTGCAATTTGTGCAACATGGATTAGTTAAATTACCTATTTCCCTTTATTTGAATTAAATCTTTAACTGTAAGATTTTTTGCTGTAAACTCGTAATTCCTTTGATTATCTGCTGCATATTTACTTTGGGACTACGAGGCGGTTTCTCGGGAGATCTCCATGTACTGCATATTTACTTTGGGACTACGAAGCGTTTACTCGGGAGATCCCTATGTACTGCATATTTACTTTGGGACTACGAGGAGTTTACTCGGTAGATCCCCCTGTCTTGCATATTTACTTTGGGACTACGAGGCGGTACCTCGAGAGATCCCCTCTGTCGTGCATATTTACATTTGGGACTACGAGGCGGTACCTCGGGAGTGCCCATGTTGTTTACCCTATTTACTGTGTGGATATTCTTCTGCCTTATATCTCTTTCAAACCAGTAGGGCCCTGACCTGGCCTCGTCACTAATCTACCGAGGTTAGGCTTGGCACTTACTGGGTACCGTTGTGGTGTACTCATACTACCCTTCTACACATCATTTTATGCAGATCCAGGTTCTTTCCACCAGACTAGATACCAGTGAGTTGGACCGCCCATGGAGACTTCAAGGTATATCTACCACTGCCCGCAGACCTCGGAGTCGCCCTCTATCCTTACTGTGTTATTTTTCTTATTCATTTTAGATTTTGATGTATAGAGACACTTAGTATTTGCTCTTAGAAGCTTGTGACTTATTTCCACCGGGTTTTGGGAGTTGTAATTTTTGATTTGCAATTTTATATTTATTTTATGTATTGAAAATTGGACTTCAATTTTATATTATGGTATTCCACAAATTGTTAGGCTTACCTAGTCTTAGAGACTAGGTGCCATCACGACATCCTACGGAGGATGAATTGGGGTCGTGACAAGTACGTGCTATGGTTAGGTCATTATGGACTTTTGGAGGGCCATTTATCCATTTGGGGATGACCGGAGTTGATTTGGGGGCCTATTGGTAGGCCCAATAAGGATGTGTATTCTATACCGGGTCGGATTTGTTGACTCAGCACCGTTATTGCTGAAAGGTGTGTTATTCGGTTAGAGTTGAGCTTGTTCGTGTTCTGATATGTTCTATGTGTTACTCTTCTGTGCTATGAGGGGTTGTGATTTGTTGGTTATATGCACACCTGATGTAGTTCTTTTTGGGCCTTGTAGCGGAATTCGAGCAAAATGGTTATTGGGGTGTTGAATGGTTGATTGCACCTTGGTTATGGTCTTTTCGGGTTGTGGTATATTTTGTTATTCGTTTCTCCATGGTTATGGTCATGCACTTCGTGTACTTGATGTCGAATTGCATGTGGTTGTTGATTTTGAGCATTGTGGCTTGAGTTATTTCACATGGACCGGTGTTCGGATTGAGCCATGCATCGCAGTGGCGTTATGCTAGGATATGATCCTTTGTGCTTATTTCGTGTGTTATGTTTCCCCTTGTGTGGTGGATTGATAGCATTGCGCTTCTGGTATCTGTTGATCTGGCGGGATGGTTTCTTCATTTCCATTCTCTTTCCATTATTGGGTATATTTGAGTTATTGTTCGTTGGTGCACATATTGCATGGTATGTGGCTCTAAGTAGGATTTGTGTGATAGGTCGGTCGAGTAGCTTGTACTGGATGAGGTAAGGTTATTGGTCCTGAAATGAGTGCCATCGGATTTGATTAAGGTATATTTGAAAGAATTGTGTCACTAGTCGGTTTAGATTTTGGCTATGGTTCTTATCGGGCAAGAGAGTTCCACGACTTGTTAATCTGATGGGTGGTTATGAGTTTATGCATGTTTCTTTCATCATTGGCAGTGTATGAAGGTACAAAACAAGATTGTAGTTGATATGAGGTTTGTTACCAGTGTCGGGTTGGTTATCGAGCAGCTATTGCAGTCGGAAGTTATTGCTATGAGTATTTGAGTTATGTGGTATATCATGTGATTATGTCTTGAGTTATAGTTATGGATTGATACAGCTTGTTCAGAGTTATACGAGGCATAGATGCAAGAATCGGGTCATATAATGAGTTCTAGATGTTGAAGATTTGGGTTTTAAGTTTTATGGACTAAGGTTGAAATAAGGATCCTCTGTTAGGTGGTGTTTTCGGACTTATATGGATTGGGGTGACGTGGGATCACCCATGGTTATCTGTATGGTGAGGGTATATGGCGATAAGATGGCTTTGGAACGACTCTTGGCACGTTCGAGGACAAATGTATGTTTAAGTGGGGTAGAATATAACGACCCGACTAGTCGTTTTGAGCTTTAGCATTCCATTAGAAGGTTTGAGATGTTGAGTAGCATTATATTATGTATTATGACTTGTGTGAATCATCGGTTTGGTTTTCAGGTGATTCGGAATTGATTTGGAAAAATGATTCTCAACTAGGAAACTTTAAGTTGGAAGAGTTGACAAAGTTTGACTTTTTAGTATTTGATCTCGTATCGGAGTTTTGATGGTTTTGTTTGGTCCGCATGGTAATTTTGGACTTGAACGTATGCCCGGATTTATATTTGGATATTTCTAGAAGGTTTCAACACTAATTGATGAAAGTTGGAATTTGAAGGTTTGGAATATTCATAAATTTGATCGAGAGTTGACTTTGATGATATCGAGTTCGAATTATTGTTCTGGGAGTGATAATAGGTTTGTTATGTCATTTGGAACCTGTGCGCAAAATTTGAGTTCATTCTGAATTAATTTGATGTGGTTCGACACGAGTTTTGGAAGTTGAAAGTTCAAAAGTTCATTAAGTTCGATTTGAGGTGCGATTCGTGGTTTTGATATTGTTATGCATGATTTGAGGCCTCGAGTAAGTACATATTATATTATGGGACTTATTGGTATGTTCAGACGGGGTCCCGAGGGGCTCGGGTGAGTTTCGGATAGGTTTGGGTTGTGTTGCACTCGTTTTTTATGTTTCGACGTCGTTTATTCATGCATAAATGGTAACACATTAAGCAAATGAGCTCCAATTTTTATTTTGATTGAAGCATTAGATCCGTATCGTAATTACGGAGCCATAGCAAAAAGAATCGTCGAATTTGGACTTCGTATGATAAATTTATGGTCATTTTACTAAGAATTGGATTGCTAGATTTTTCAGATTAGTTACGGAATTGCCACTGAATCTATATTATATTAAAAGGAGGGTAGTATGCATTGTGCTTAAGCTAAGTGGCAAGCTAAAATGAAGCCACTTGGCAATTTTAAGACAACATAATAGTTAGGAATTATAAATAGAAACATAATTAATGGAAGTAGTAGTTGAATGAGAATTATTTTCTTAATTATGATAGGAAATATGTTTTTCGTCTGTTGACTAATCAGAATTGATATGAATATGCATCTAAAAGTATGTGAATAAAAATCAACTGATTTGTTTAAATTTGCAGTATGGAAATTTTAAGTTTCAATAATGCTACGCCACAAGCCTGCTCAAGTTGTTTTGTTGCATAGCTCAACTGTTTTTCAATATGGAATTATAACCAAATTATAATTTTAAGAATAATAAGATATGTCTACTACCCTGATTTATTAAATACTCTTTTTATTTAGAAAATAAATAACATAGAATAGTATAATTTAGTTAGCTTTTTGTGTATAATTCAATTATGGTAAGTCTCTTTTTTTGACAAGGAATCAATTGACATATACGTTCTGTATTTTACACATTCTTTTTTATTTGCAACAATAATTATTTATTTAGTACCAACTTTGTATCTGACCTTATTTGTGTACAATATAATTATTGTAGGTATCTTTAGTTAAACTTTTGTGTATAATTAAGTTTATAAATTTTTATTTTGTAGCTTACACATTCCTTTTGAGTTTAAATAATAATTCTTTATTTGAAAAATAAATACTGCAATAAAGAGTAATACAAGCTTTAATGTATCTAACCCGATCTGTGTACAATATAATTACTATAGGTATCTTTTTTGACAAGGAATATCTAATTAATAATTAAAACAAATATCTGTTGGGAAATTGTATAGCTGTTCTTGATTTATATTACCATGTTTGGAGTAATATTATATGGCAAAGCGTATTTAAATTTCAAATGCACAACAATACACTTGTATAAATAATGCTATAGAAAGGAATGAAAGACGTGTACTTTTTTCTTCTTCTCTTTGTTTTAATTTGCTTTGCATTGACAATTTATCTATTATATGACATACTTTAGTTTAATCATGGTGGACTTTTTATTAGACAATTAAGTTCACGTTTTTTCTCTATGCATCCTTATTTGATGAGCTGAACTAAAGAGGAAGAAAGAAGCGCTATGATTCTATAAAAAGAAATTTAGCTGGCCTTATAAATTTTCATTCGTGCTTCATTGTTGAATCTTGAGAGATGGATCTCTTTTTATTAAGCAAGATCTGTAAATGTGTAAATATAGTAACTATATATTGTGTATCTATATTTGTTAGAGATGTGGTATTTTAGAAGATAGTATAGGAATATAATATCCTGAGAATATTCTTAGGATAGATTTTAGGAAGTATGAGCTTAAACTCATGTATATATACTCTTCTTTCTGGAAATGAGAAAGTAGGTCAGATCCATCTAAAAGTTGTGCAAACTCTCTTGTATTCCCTTTCCCGTTGAAGCAGGGGTGTTGTGTATTCTCTTTTTCTTTCTTATTTATGATACTTTGAAAAAAAAGTGTAACCTTTATATGTTATTATTCTAAATGTTCATTCATTTTTTTTCTTTGTTGTACTAAAATTTTTATTGATATTCTTTTTGTCTTCAAATGTTTTGCTATTTAAATGTTGACATATATCTTTGACTAAGAAAGCTAAGGAAGGAGGTGCAAATCTCTTAGTCATTTGGTATGTATACCTAGAAAGGATGTCGAATTGAGTTGTACTTCGTCTTTACTATGGATTAATTCTCATTGCTTATCTTCAAAACTTCTTATACACTTTTCTGCTTTTGCAAATAACAAAAGTTGTTATTTATTTGGTATGCGTGGAGTATAATTGTAAGAAAAATATATATATTTATGATATATAAAATAGAGTAGTGGACAACGATATTAAGCCAAATAGCGCTTTTAGGACAAAATTTAATAAGATTTAGGGTAAAGTCCAATAATATTTATGTAATGACCCAACCTGTCATTTTAACTTTTAGAACCCCGTTCCCTAAAATAAAACTTCCCGTAGGTGCTTGTAATGATTTATGACTTGCGGGGATGGTTGGTTCGGGATTTGAAAGTGTTTGGGGTGAAACCGGAACACTTGGTTCCTTAAGTTGGCCTTAAAGTGCTAAGTTTGACTTCGGTCAACATTTTGAGAAAACGACTCCGGAATAGAATTTTGATGATTCCAACAGCTCCGTATGGTAATTTTGGACTTAGGAGCGTGTTCGAAATTTTATTTGGAAGTCCGTAGTTAAATTAGGCTTGAAATGGCTAAAAACAAGAATTTAAGTTTGGAAGTTTGACCGATGAGTTGACTTTTTGATATCGGAGTCGGAACCCAGTTTCGAAAATTTTCATAGTTCCGTTATGTAATTTATGACTTGTGTGTAAAATTTGAGGTCAATCGGAGTTGATTTGGTAGGCTCCGACATCGAATGTAGAAGTTGAAAACTCTTAGTTTCATTAAGCTTGAATTGGGGTATGATTCATGATTTTAGCGTTGTTTGATATGATTTAGAGGTTTGATTAAGTTCGTATGATGTTTTAGGACTTGTTGGTATATTTGGTTGAGGTCCCGAGGGCCTCGGGTGAGTTTCGGATGGTTAACAGATCAAAAGTTGGACTTAAAAAGCTGCTGCAATTTTTCCTTCTGCTGTATATTCTGGGCTATGATCGAGCCCCAGATCGAACCCAGATATCGAGCCCACGATCGAGGCCTGAGTCGAAGTCAGGGACGAGGCTCAGTATCGAAGCTACGATCGAAGGCAAGGCTCGAGGGCCATGATCGAAGGTAAGGCTCGAGGGCCAGGATCAAGACCCAAGATCGAACTTGATCGAGGCCATGACCATGTCCCAGGCTCGAGGCCTGATCGAGGCCATGAACAGCTCCGAAGATCGAGCTCCTTGATCGAGCTCCCAAGATCGAGCTCCCTGAGATCGAGCTCCCTGAGATCGAGCTCCCTGAGATCGAGCTCCCGAGATCGAGCTCCCCTGATCGAGCTCCTTGATCGATCTGGACAGAGCTGTAAGTTATAAAAACAGAGGACATTCGTCCCTTTTGACATTTTTGACGAACTTGAGCTTGAGCAGAGGCGACTTTTGTCAGATTTTCAAGGAAAAAATATTGGGGTAAGTGATTCTAACTAGGATTTGGTCAACATATACAAGTATATCATTGTTTTCACCATAAATTAGTGTTTTGAGATTTAAATTTGGGAAATATTTAGAAATCTCATAGAAACGAATTTTTGAGATTTCGGTATCGATTCGGAGTCGGATTTGAGTGAAACTTGTATGGTTGGACTCGTAATAGAATGGGTTATCGAATTTCGTAACTTTTGCCGGATTCCGAGATGTGGGCCTCACGAACGAATTTTTAATTTATTTCGGGATTTTTATTTTAAAATGTAGTATTTTCTTATAGAATTGATTCCTATAATTTTTAGTGATTGTATCGAATTATTTTGGATAGATTCGAGTCAGACAGAGTTGGATAATCGTGGAAAAGGCCTTATAGTGGATTAATTGGAGCAAGACGAGGTAAGTCTCTTGTCTAATCTTGTGAGGGGGAAATTACCCCATAGGGATTAAATTGAATAATTGTTGCTAATTGCGGGGGCTACGTACGCACGAGGTGACGAGAATCCGTGCGTAGCTACTATTAATGCTAAAGTCCGGGTAGTTTAAGACTCAAAACATGAATTACTTGTGTGAATTGTATTCTTTATTAATTAAAATAATTGATGTATATATTGTGAATTGTTATGAAAAGTAGAAAAATATGAAATTTTCATATGCTTAATTTTTGTTTAAATCAATTAATTGTTAAAAGAAATTATTCTCCTCCCAAATTTATCTTATAATAAATATACTCTCCTTCCGGAGGCACATAAAAAAATGTCCTCCTTTCTTGTGGAGCGGGCCGAACGCCTCGGCAGGATAGATGCATCTATGGATCGCGCCGCACGTCCCTCGGCAGTGTACATGACACTCTGGATCGGGTCGTACGTCCTCGGCAGAAATCGTGCGTAATAATAATAATTACACGATACTTTAATAATTTATTTCGGCTTGTGAAGCTAATTAATAAATTGAAAAATCCTTGAAATTTAATAAATTATTACTCTTGCTTGTTAAGGAATTAATTGTTACTCCTGTAAATGAGGTTTAATTGATAAATTAGAAATTATTTGAATTGAAGGAATTTAATTAATATATTGAGAATTGTTACATTTGAAGGAATTTGATTATTTCTACTGATTAAATAAATTATTGTAAATTTTGTAAATCATGCTGATTTAAATATCCTAGTTTTATTTCAGTTATTATTATTGACCCATAGTGAGTGTCAAAGTCGGCCATCTCGTCTCTACCACTTCGAGATTAGGCTTGATACTTACTGGCTACACATTGTTTACATACTCATACTACACTTGCTGCACTTTTTGTGCAGGATCTGAGATAGGTACTAGTGGAGAACCTATCATCACATACCCACATCATCCCGAGACATAGTGGTGAGCTGCCTTTCTGAGCCGTTCTGCAGCTACCAGTGTCTCTTCTTATATTTATATTCTGTCTATTTCATTTCAGACAGTATTTGAAGTTTTGTATAATCTACTAGATGCTCATGCACTTGTGACACCGGGTCTTGGCACACACATTGGTAGAAGTTGGTATTTTATTATTTTTTTGGAATAAAAGTTTAACCAATGTACGTTTAACTTACTAGTTGGCTTGCCTAGCTGTAGTGTTGGGCGCCATCATGACCTATAGGTGAAATTGGGTCGTGATAATTTAGAATAAAATATAATAGAATTAGCACAAATCTACTAAAAATTATCAACATAAATAAATATATGCCAAGTGACAAGCTAAAAAAAGCCACTTGATAATTTTAAGATAATATCTGTTAGACTATGTAATAAAATTAAATGTGAATTAAAAGATAAACATTTGAATCTATTGTTAATTAAGGATTTTGAATTGATGAAATATAAAAATAGTTATTTTGAATTAAAAGATAAACATCTTTTTAAAAAACAATGAGAATAATGGTGAAAGATATTATTTAAACAAAAGTTTTCAATTAGTAAACTTAAGACTTTCTATATATAAATATAAAGTTATCGAATTTGGACTGGAATATAAAAAAATTATTTTAAATTGAAAGATAAACAATTTTATGAAAAGCATGAATAATAAAGGTAAAGGACATTATTTTAAACAAAAGATTCAATTAATAAACGTAATGTTCTTCTAAAATCATGAAAGTAGTATTGCACTTATAAGTAAAAATGTTTAAGAATATCTTATAAAGCAATTAACTAAAATTTATTTGATTTCTCCAACAATAACGTAATATCATTTTTTGACAAAAAGAATTACAGGAGCATCATTTTCTTTGATGCACGAATAGTGTAACTACAAGTCGTTGTTGCAATTAATGTAACTCTCTACCAATTTGAAACATGGAATAAAAATTTTAAGATTTTTACCTACTAAAGATAAAATATAAAATTTAATTATATTGATTTGAGTTATATATGTACAAAAGTAATATATGTAGATATATACAAAAGTAAGAATATAATATCGATATTTATAATCCACATATCTAATTGAACAAAAAATGATCATCCCAATAATAATTTTGACTCTATCCCCAACAGATAAAATACATTCTAATCCAATCGAAGATAATTTTTACATTATTATTTTTTAAATTATTAAAAGCTATGGCGAATAATTTTTCTCACATGGGATTGTTTCTAAATAAATATATATATTTACAAAAGAACCCCTTTATGGTCTTCATTACGAGTTACAAGTAGGAAGAAATCAAAAATTTTAATGATGATGATTACGATGAAAATGATGAATAAATAACAAATGAAGTTAGAAAAATAGTAAACAAAACATTTTTAGATTCATTTAACTATAATGTATTCTTATTCATTTTGAATCATGTTATATTTTTAGATTCTTTATAGCACAAACTATATAATTACTTCACCCGTCTTAATTTATGCGACACTCTTTCCTTTTTAGTCAGTATAAAAAAGAATGTCACCTTCCTTACTTAGAGATAATATATCTGTAGAATTTATACTTTACGTTGAATTGACTTAAAGGCACACAAATATTTATGGTTTTTTTTTATAATAAATTTCAAAAGTCTTTCCTTATTTTTAAACTCCATACTAAGTCAAACACCGCCACATAAATTACAAAGGAGCGAGTATGATATTTGAGTATCATGCAAGAATTATTAGATGATTATATGATTCGTTTAATTTAATTACATATATTTTCTATTATAAGAGTAGTTACACTGAGATAAGACAACAATTATAATTTTGTTAAAAAGGACAATCTAATATATTCAAACAAATCAGATCATGAATGTTTGATATGATTAATATTCTTTATTGCATGTTTGGCCAATCTTCTAAAATCAGCTTATTTTGAGATGTGTTTTTCTCAAAAAAGCTTTTTTAAAAAAGTACTTTTGGTCAGAAGTAATTTATGTTTGGCTACTTAGTTTGAAAAGTATTTTTGAGTAGCAATTAATGTTTGACCAAACTTTTAAAAAGTGCTTTTAAGTATATTTTTCTCAAATGTGCTTTTCAAAAAAGTGCTTTTGGAGAGAAGCTATTTTTTTCTGCTTCTCATAAACTGCTTGTGTTCTCCTCAAAAGTATTTTTTTCCTTCCAAAATCTTGTCCAAACACCTTAGTTTTAGAAAAAAATACTTTTGCCTCAAAAGAAGCTTGGCTAAACAGGCTAATAATGTATGCGCATTGCGCGGGTACTAATACTAGTTCGTATTTAAAAATCTGCAATATTCCCAAATATTGAAACTAACATATCTCCTTCATTATAAAGTCAAATATAGTGACTCAAAAGCCTAACTTGGCTGAAATTTAATTAGAAATCTATTGGAGGCATTAAAAGCGAGTTTCGGGATTGTTTGGCACAAGAAATGAGGCAGAACAGCTGGACAGAAGCATATAATATCGAGGGTTTGTTCATTTGGTCATATTTTGAGTTGGAAAACTCGGACTTGGGTGATTTTTGAGGCGATTTTCACCACATAAATTGGGGTAAGTATTGTCTACTCAATTTTTATTATATTTCAAGAATCTATCTTCATTTTTGGCATTTGGTTGATGATTTCAAAAGAGAAATTGGGGGGTTTTGTCTAAAATTTTATAAAGTGAATTTTTGAGTTTTGAACATCGATTCAGAGTCAGATTTGAGTGAAACTAGTTTGGTTGGACTCGCAACTGAATGAGTTATTATATTTTTGAGTTTTGTCGGGTTTCGAGGTACGGGCCCGGGTTTGACGTTTTGGTTGTTTATGGGCTTTTGATTAAAGATTCGACCTTTATCAATTGGGTTTATTTCCTTTGGCATTCTTTGATGTTCTTGAATTGCTTTTGGCTAGTTTCGAGCCTTTCGGAGGTCGGTACGCAAAGGATGGCATTTTTAGAGTATTGTTTGGCTTACTTGGTATTGGATTCGGCTTGTTCGAGGTAAGTAACACTTCTAAATTTGTCTTGAGGTTATGAACCCTTGAACATACGTGTTATGTGTTTGGTGTTGAGGTGACACACATGCTAGGTGACGGGCGTGTGGGCGTGCACCGTGTGAATTATGATTCGGTGGATTCTGTGGTACTGTGTAGTTACCAAATCTTGTTTCTATCCATGAAATTTCTACGTGTTAGAGTAATTGAGATGTGATCTATATTATAAACCATGTTTAGGCTATATGCTTATTCTGTTGGGACCCACTGAGGTCATTTCTGCTGTTGAGTTATTTGCTTAAATTGAAATTTCATGCTCAGTCATATTCATTCATTTGCATATCATATCTAAGTTTTTGTTATCATTTATTGTTACATCATGTATCATTATTTGGGCTGATGGGCATGAGATTTGTGAGCTAGAGAGAATGGAGATATTGATGATTGAGTAAGGCTGAGGGCCTGATTGTGAGTGATGATTATGGTATCGGGTTGCATGCCGCAACAGACTTTATTGATTCATGATGGGATTGGGCTGCACTTCGCAGCATGCCATGTTGGCTTATATTAGCGCTTGGGCAGGATCTATCCCTCCGGAGTCTAACATACCACCAGTGAACGCAGAGTACCGAGTGCCGAGTGATTGAGTGTATTGAGTGATTGAGTGTGAGACAATGAGATTGAGTACTCTGATAGTGTGAGTACATGAGTTTATCACTATGGTGCATTACAATTGACATGCATACTTGGCATGTGGGTATAGAGATGCATTTCCTCATGCTATACGGTATTGTGACATTTATGACGTCTCATATACATTGACATATAGGCATAGAGATGTACTTTCCTCATGCTATCTCATAATGGAACATCTTATCCGTTGTTGAAAGTTTTTGGAAAAATCACAGTTTCCTGACATACTCACATTTTGGTGATTTCGGTGAAAGACTTGAGTTTTACTATTATACCTGAAAAGCATGCCTATTTTTCGTAACTATGAACGAGCTGAACATCGTATATTTGAATATTACTTGTACTATTTTCATTATATTGTTGCGAGTTGTTCTTGGCTGTTGGTGTTGGACTTTGATCGTTGTCCAAGCTCGTCATTGCTTTCAACCTAAGGTTAGGTCTGTTACTTATTGAGTACATGGGGTCGTTGTACTTATACTACACTTCTGCACCTTGCGTGCAGATTTTGGAGCTGATGTTGTTGTGTATGATGAGAGCTGGCATTGAAGATGTACCTGCGTTCCTGTTATAGCTGCCTCGTATTCTTGGTAATTTTAGATTTATAAATCTGTTTATGTACGTTTCGAATAGATGATGTATTTATTTCATACCCGCTTTGTAAACTCTAAGTCTTAGAAGCTCATAATTTGTACTACCAGTCCTTGGGGAGTTGTATAAAATTCAGTTATTTCATTTTTGACTCTTATCATTATCATTATATTGTGGTTTATTATTAATTGGATTACCTAACGGGTTAGGTTAGGTGCCATCACGACTAGTTAGATTTTGGGTCGTGATAACCATTGACTGAGCAAAGAACATGAGTAATTGCACACACACTCACAGGATTCCTTCTGTGCTTTATGACTTGATTACATTATTGTTCCGTACTTGTTACATTGATGAAACTGTACAGGTTATAGCAAGTATCATTTATAAATCTAGCTTCTTTCACCTTGTCGAGGTTAGTTATGATACTTGTTGAGTAAATTGAGTTTGTTTTACTCATACTACACTATGCACTTAACTGTGCAGATCCAAGTGTTGGTACCAGCTTTCAGTAGCAGAGTTTCCTGTTGAGGGGAGTATCGAGAGGCGAGGTAGAGCTGCATTTCCGCCCGCAGTCTTGACTTTTCTTTCCTTATTTACTGTTGTTTTAGTTCAGACAGTTTTGTTATTTAGTTTTCAGACTTGTATTCCATTGTAGAGTTCACGACACTGTACTCACCAGTTTCTGGGGGATTTATCATGTAGTAGCGGTATTTTGCTATATTGAGGTGTCAGACTTATGTTATTACTGTAGATTTTGTTATTTTAGTTCTTTATTGTTATGTTCGGCTTGTCTAGCCAGTGTGTTATGTACCATTACGACGGGTTGGGATTTTGGATCGTGACACTATTAAACGGAACCATGAAATAATTATTTTTGAGGTATGAAAGTAGATTCTCAACCTAATCTAGATTCTTAGGATTCACTTGTTCCTTATGAATTTTCAAACGTGGGCATCATTTCATTATCAACGGAAAGTTATGCCAACGGCATGATTTAGAGAGTTTAAAAGTGAAGGCAGTTTTATACTCTCACATTAATTTGAAATCTAGCAATTGGCCCAAAAGATGTGTCACAACCCAAAATCCACTATAAGTCGTGATGGCGCCTAACGCCGCCGTCAGGCAAGCCAACGTTGGTTTATCAATTTATTTACTCATTTTATTACTTTCGAGATCATAATCTTCATTGACTAAATAGTATAAAGTGGAATTTACATGGTAAAAAGATAATAACTACGTGAACTACAATAACGAACATGTAACGACCCGACCGGTCGTTTTGAGTATTACAGCCCCTTTCCCCCATTTACTGCTATGTTTGTGCTTTATAGCTGTTATACGACTTATCGGGTTAGTTAGTTCGGGTCTGAAGAGAATTTAGAGTGAAATGAGACAATTAGTCTCTTAAATGGAAAGCTTAAGTTGGAAAAGTCGACCGGATATAGATCTATATGTAAACGATCTCGGATTCGAATTCTGATGATTTTAATAGCTCCGTATGATATTTTGGGCTTAGGAGCGTGTCTGAAAAATTATTTGGAAGCCCGTAGCTAAATTAGGCTTAAAATGGCTAAAATAGAAATTTTAGTTTGGAAGTTTGATAGGGAGTTGACTTTCTGATATTGGGGCCAGAATCTGATTCTGAAAATTAGAATACCTCAATTATGTCATTTATGACTTGTGTGCAAAATTTGAGGTCAATCGGACTTGATTTGATAGGTTTCGGCATTGGAGGTAGAAGTTGGAAATTGTTAGTTTTTCATTATGCTTGAATTGGAGTGCGATTTGTGTTTTTTATATTTTTTGATGGGATTTGAGGGCTCGACTAAGTTCGTATGATGTTTTAGGACTTTTTGATGTATTTGGTTGAGGTCCCGAGGGCCTCAGGTGAGTTTCGGATGGTTAACGGATCAATTTTTGAACTTGAAATTTTGCTGGAATTTTCTGATATCTGTATTTGGTTTCCTTCTACGCGATCGCGTGAGAAGGCCTGCGATCGTGTAGGGTTAATTGGGGGCTGCTGAGTTTTGTTGTATGCGATCGCCTGAGGACGACCGTAATCGCGTAGCTCGGAAGAAGAAATGCATCGCGAACGCGTGGATCGAGCCGCGTTCCCAAAGAGGAGGTGAGGCAGCTGGGGTTCGTGAGCATTGTTCTATGCGAACACGTGGGCTGTCCGCAATTGCGTAGGCCTGGTAAGCTCATGCTTCGCTTTCGCATGTGTTATGGTGCTGTCGCATAGAGAAGTTTTTGGGGGCAGTGTATTTTGGTCTTCGCGATCGCATAACCTTGTACGCGATCGCATAGGGTTATTTTGGGCAGTGAAAATATTGTGCTTCGCGATCGTAGGACTTGGTCCGCTATCGCATAGAAGAAATGACTAGGCAGAGAGTTTAAGTTCTGAAAATGGGACTTCGTCCCATTTTTCATTTTTACCGATTTGGAGCTCGGGAAGAGGCGATTTTTGGGTGATTTTCAAGAAAAACAAAGGGGTAAGTGTTCTTAACTCAATATTGGTCAAATTACCCGAATTCATGGTTGTTTTTAACATTTAATTGGTGAATTAAGTTGGAAAGTTGTGAAAACCCTCTTGGTTTAATTTGAAGATTTGAGGGTCGAGTTGATGTTGGATTTGAGTAAAATTTGTATGGTTGAACTTGTAAATGGATGGGTTGTCGGATTGTGTGAGCTTCATCAGATTCCGAGATATGGGCCCCACGGGCGATTTTTGGAGTGTAATTTCGGATTTTGTGGGAAAATATTAGTATTTTGATATGGAATTAATTCCTATAAATTGTGTGGACTGAATCAAATTTATTGTGGCTAGATTCAAGGCATTCAGGAGTTGATACGCGCAGAATGGGATTTCTGGAGCATTATTTAGCTTGCTCGGCATTGGATTCATCTTGTTCGAGGTAAGTAACTCTTCTAATCTTGGAGTTGAGGGTATGAACCCTGAATATACGTATTATGTGAATTTTTTGGAGGTGACGCACATGCTAGGTGACGGGCGTGTGGGCATGCACCATAGAAATTATGACATAATTATTTCCGTGAAATTCTGTAGTCAAATAATCTTGGCATTTTCCATGTAAATTTATGTAAAATTGAGCTGAGAATCATATTAAAAATCATGCTGAGGCTATGTGCCAGTATTATTTAGACCCACAGTGGTCATATTGCTGTGAATTACTTGTTTAAATTGAAATTTCATACTCAGTCATATTCATTTCATTGCATATCATATCTCAGTCTCTATTGTTATCTATTGATGCATCATATCATCATTTTGGGCTAGTTTCATGACATTTTGAGCCCGAGAGACTGGAGAGATTGATGACTGAGTGAGGCCGAGGGCCTGATTATAAGGATAATTATGGGATCAGGCTGCATGCCGCAGCATGCCATATTGGCTTTATATACTTTATCATTATGTGGATCGGGACTGCCTGCCTGCAGCAGGCCTTATATGCTTTATTATAGCACGTGAGTTGTCCGTGCGGATACAAATATTGATACTATAGCACGTGAGTTGTCCGTGCACCACGTGAATTATCCGTGCAGATTATAGCGCTTGGGCTGAAGGAGCCCCTCCGGAGTCTGTACACACCCCCAGTGAGCGCAGGTACCTATTGAGTGCGAGTGCCGAGTGCCGAGTGACTGGGAGGACTGAGTGACTGTGAGGACTGAGTGATAGAGAGGACTGAGTGAAATGATACTCTGAGAGTATGCATATGATTTTATCACTGAGTTGCATCGCATTGACATGCGCATTTGACATACAGGCATAGAGATGCATTTTCCTCATGTTGTACGGTATCACGTCATTTGTGACTTCTCACACATTTTTGCATATGGGCATAGTGATGCATTTTCCACTGGTTATCTGGAAAGAAAACGAGACATCTTATTTATTATTGAAAGGATTTTTTGGAAAATTACTGTTTTCAAACTTACTCATATTTTTGGTAACTTCGGTGAACGACTTGAGTTTTCACTGATATACTTCAACGGCAGAACTATTTTCAGAAATCAAGATTTAAGCTGAGCATTTTATCTTTGAGTTACTTCTTTTATTACTTGCGTTATGTTGTTATGAACTTATGTTGGTTATTGGAGTTGGACTCTGACCTTGGTACCAGCTAGTCACTACTTTCAACCTAAGGTTAGGTTTGTTACTTATTGAGTACATGGAGTCAGTTGTCCTCATACTACACTTCTGCACCTTGCATGTAGATATTAGATGTTGATGTTGTTGTGATCGACGGGAGCTGGATTTGAAGACGTACCTGCATTCTGGTTGTAGCTTCCTCTTGTTCATGGTAGCCTTAGATTTATAAAAATCTATTTATGTACATTTCGAACAGATGATGTATTTATTTCATACCAGCTTTATAATTTCTAATTTTAGAAGCTTATGATTTGTACTACCAATCCTTGGGGAGTGAATTAGAGTCAGTTAAATATTAATTGAATCGGATTATTGTTATTGGGCTTACCTAGCGGGTGAGGTTTGGTGCCATCACGGCTAGTTAGATTTTTGGGTCGTGACAAGTTGGTATCAGAGCTCTAGGTTCATAGGTTCTACGAGTCATGAGCAAGTATCTAGTAGAGTCTTGCAGATCGGTATGATGACGTCCATATTTATCTTCGAGAGGCTACATGGCATTTAGGATAATTTTCCATCTTTCTTTCCTTATCGTGCGGAATTGATTCAGCTTGAAATGTAACGCTTTGAATTCCTTCCACGCATTCGTGTCCGTATGTGAGCGCTCGGTATCAGCTGTGTATCGTCGGCTTGTGATTTTAGGGATGATGTGCGAGATGTGTATTCTGTGTTTTGGTGATGGGCCAGTCTGGAGGACTTGAGGTCATGATTGAACCGCAGCTTAAGTTCGGTAGCTTCAGTTGTAACTTGTACATTTGGACTCATATGTCCTATAATGTCCCTACGAGTGGAATTTGTGGCTCGATGAGCGTTGAAATGGCTTTGTGATAAGTATGATGTAACTGCGTGATGTGTTAAGACGATGTGAATGTGGCGAGAAGTGTTTCCTTGAAGTGTAGAGGAAGGCCATTGGGTGCTTGATTTTCATTTTGATGTGACGTACAGTCTCGAGTATGAATGTTTTGAAAGATCTTTCACGTTGCTAAATTTTGGGGCAAATAAAATTCTCATGTCTGGTAGAGTTTGGACTCAGAAAGATTAAGTGATTTCATAGTAATTGTGGTTGCGAAAAGGTATAACAAGATGCCAATTTGAGACTAAGCAGGTGGGTTATCTTCTGTGGGGTAATCTACGTTGGTGTGTTCCTTATGATGTGAATAGAGAGTTTCCTTTCTGCCAACGGGGCGTATGTGTTGAGACTTGAATTTGAATCAGGTTGATAAAGTTGACTTGAATGTTAAGGGAATGGATGCGAGCTTAGCGGACGATTGAGGTATTTTTATGGTTGGCGTGGTATGAGCTTGAGAAGAATTTTCTTTAAACTAACCATGGTGTTATGGCAGTAATAGAATATGGGTACTGCGAATTATCGAGTGTTTTAATTGATGACTTTGAGCCAAGTGGGGGAGCCTGCTATTGATAATTCAATTCATGGTTATGTGTCAATTTTTTTTTGTTTTGGTCTGAAGTATACTTGGGAATTAGTGATGACGTGCAGAGGTGGAGTTCGAGAATGACTCGAGTAAGGAAATTTCTAGATAAGGGTTATATTGCGCTTTATGAGTATATAAATATCGTGGGATGAGTGAGTTGTTATTTGTGAATGATGTAGTCTCACGAAGTATGAATTTGATAGGTGGTATTAAAGTAGAGTTACTTCTTTGAGTGTTGTCGTACTAATGGGGCACGTGTCTTTTGACCCATTTGGGAGGTGTAATTTGGATTTGAACAAAGGGGGTGACTCTCGAGAAAGTTCTAATGGATTCAAGATTAATATGTAACAATTGAGAATTTTTGGTGGATTTGTTTATGGCTAAAATCTGAGATTTAAGTTGGATGATGTCGAGACTTGTGGCATTTTTTTATATCATTATGGATTTTATATTTCGGTATCAGGAAGGTGAATAAAACGGCCTTAGACTTAAATAAGGTATTTTCAAAGTGGGTGTTTCGGTTGTGGTATTTATAGGGGTAATTATGATGTGGTGAGACTCTACAGATGTTTTGGTGGCAATATTCTTGGGTTTTTCTAACCTACGTGGTTTTGTTGAGTTAGAGGAATTTAGTTCTAATCGCTTGGTTATATGCAGATGGATTTCAAAGTGTTCTTGATGGTTTATACCATGGTTTGAACCAGATATTTTCTACTGGTGTGGAGAACGTGTTGTATATTATGACTTCCTCCTGGAAGGAAGCAAGAGGAAGGTTTCTAACTAACCAGGTATGTAATTTGCTGGTGACTCAGAGTTGATAATGGGATTCCTGTACTTGTCACATGATGGCATAATAGATGTGGTGTGTTGTGCGGGATTAGGATGTACATGTACAAGGTGACAGTTCAGTCTTGAAGAGAAGGTAACGAATGTTGGACAGCATGGTCAGTTTCAGATATTTCGATGAATGTTATAACTCCTCGGTAATTCCTGAGAAGGGTGCGCATTTTAGAAGGCGCATTGTGTTTTGACTTACGAGTTTGTCGGTATTGCAGTACTCACCAGGTTGATAGACTGCAGATATTCAAATTATTGCTATGTGGCACGGAAGAATTATGAAAGTATTCCTCATGGGATTATCGTGAATGAAAGATGTGCTAGTCATTTTAGTACTGGAGTTGGGATCCGTTATGGTGATTCGTGTGTTCGATGAATTTTGAGACTGGGAGTTCTCAGAAGTATATTGTTTTAGGTTGTGGCCTATATGAGGTGAGTATTTTATTTTAACTCAGTGGATGCACTAGTTGCGTTAATTATTTGTGATAGCTACGCGCTATAAGTGTGCATATATGTGAGGTCTGAGACAATGTGCGGGCATTGGAGCAGGTATTTATACTCAAAAGAATGGTTAGGCTATGATATGCCTAGAGTTGACTGTTAAGCGTAAAGTTATAAAGTTTCTCGTGTTCTTACCTTTGTTGAGAACTATCAGGGCTACACTTTAGGTTACAAAGAGGCTAATTCCCTGAATAAACGGGGTAGTTACTATTTCTACGTTAAGTTGCCGATTTGAAGTATGATAGCAGACTTTGCACATGCTTACACTATGGCGTGTTATTTATACCAGTCCAGGTGCATGAGAATCTTATTTCATTATCATATACAACTGTACTTGTTTAATTGCTCTTATATGATATGCTGGGACTGGAGGCCTGTGACCATGCCGGGCGATTCATATTATTGGCACGTGAGTTATCCGTGACGTATGTGGGAATCTTATTTCTATGATAATTTAGCCGATTCATTAATTTCCTTCCTCTACAATTGCGCACATGCGCCTACAGTTATCCTCTTCACAAAATTTGAGGATTTGATTGTAACATTGTGGTTGTGGTGGTGCTTGTTGAACTTGCAATATGGTTCTCTTCCTTGAGACATCTCCCATATTTGGGTACACGGATTGCGCAGTTGTGGCTGGAGTTATATTGATGTGGCGTGTCTGTGGGATAGTTGTGTTTAATAATATAAGGTCATTGGACCTAGAATGGGTACTATCAGGTTTGATTACGGTATATTCGGGAGTATAATATTGAAAGTCGGCTTAGAAAGTGATTATGGTTATAGTTGGGGCGAGAGAGCTCCATGACTTGTTGATCTGATAAGGGGTCATGATATTTCCGCATGTTTATTTCATTATCAACAGTGTACGAAGGTTTTGGAATAAGGTTTTGTTTGATATGGGGTTTAATATTAGTACCAGGTTGGTTTTGGAGTAGTTACTGTGACCGAAAATGGTGCTACGAGCATGCAAGTGGTGTAGTATGTTATGTGATTGTATCCGTGATTATGGTTATGGCTCGATGCAGCTTGTTCAGACTTATACAGTGTGTAAGTGTGAGATTCGGGTCTTGTAAGAAATTCAGAATGTTGGGAATTAAATTCCAAGGGTTTTACGGACTAAGGTTAAAGTAATAATCTTCAATTGTATTGTGATGTCAGACCTATATAGAATAGGGTGGCATGGGATCACCCCCGGATACGTGCGTGGTAATATGGAATACTGATTTGATGGCTTGGAAACAACTCTTGGCATGTTCGAGGAGGAACGTATAATTAAGTGGGGGAGAATGTAACGACCCGGCCGATCGTTTTGAGTATTACAGCCTCGTTCCCACATTTACTGCTCCATTTGTGCTTTATAGCTATTGTATGACTTATTGGGTTAGTTAGTTCGGGTCCGGAGAGAATTTAGAGTTAAATGAGACACTTACTCTATTAAATGGAAAGCTTAAGTTGGAAAAGTTGACTGGATGTTGATCTATGTGTAAACAACCTCGGATTCGAATTCTAATTATTTCAATAGCTCCGTATGGTAATTTTGGACTTAGGAGAGTGTCCAGAAAATTATTTTGAAGCCCGTAGCTAAATTAGGCTTGAAATGGCTAAAATAGAAATTTAAGTTTGGAAGTTTGACCGGGGAGTTAACTTTTTTGATATCGGGGCCGGAATCTGATTCTGAAAATTGAAATACCTCCATTATGTCATTTATGACTTGTGTGCAAAATTTGAGGTCAATCAGACTTGATTTGATAGGTTTCGGCATTGAAGGTAGAAGTTGGAAATTGTTAGTTTTTCATTGGGCTTGAATTGGAGTGCGATTTTTGTTTTTTATGTTGTTTGATATGATTTGAGGGCTCGACTAAGTTCGTATGATGTTTTAGGACTTGTTGGTTTATTTTGTTGAGGTCCTGAGGGCCTCGGGTGAGTTTCGGATTGTTAACAGATCAATTTTTGGATTTGGAATTTTGCTGGAATTTTCTGATATCTGTATCTGGTTTCCTTCTACGCGATCGCGTGAGAAGGTCTGCGATCGCGTAGGGTTAATTGGGGGCTGCTGAAATTTGTTGTATGCGATCGCCTGGGGACGACCGCGATCGTGTAGCTCTGAAGAAAGAATGCATCGCGAACGAGTGGATCAAGCCACGTTCGCGAAGTGGACGTGAGGCAGCTGGGTTCGCGAGCATTATTCTATGTGAACGCGTGGGCCGTCCGCAATCGCGTAGGCCTAGGAAGCTCGTGCTTCGCGTTCGCGTAGAGACATTTTTGGGGGCAGTGTATTTTGGTCTTCACGATCGCATAACCGTGTATGCGATCGCATAGGGTTATTTTGGGCAGTGAAAATGTTGTGCTTCGCGATCGCGGGACTTGGTCCGCGATCGTATAGAAGAAATGACTGGGCAGAGAGTTTAAGTTCTGAAAATGGGACTTCGTCCCAATTTCTATTTTTACCGATTTGGATCTCGAGAAGAGGCAATATTTGGGAGATTTTCAAGAAAAATAACGGGGTAAGTGTTCTTAACTCAATATTGGTCAAATTACCCGAATCCATGGTTGTTTTTAACATTTAATTGGTGAATTAAGTTGGACAATTGTGAAAACCCTCTTGGTTTAATTTGAAGATTTGAGGGTCGAGTTGATATCGGATTTGAGTAAAATTTGTATGGTTGAACTTGTAATTGGATGGGTTGTCGGATTTTGTGAGTTTCATCGGATTCCGAGATATGGGCCCCACAGGCGATTTTTGGAGTGTAATTTCAGATTTTGTGGGACAATATTAGTATTTTAATATGGAATTAATTCTTACAAATTGTGTGGACTGAATCAAATTTATTGTGGCTAGATTCGAGCCGTTCAGGAGTTGATACGCGCAAAATGGGATTTCTGGAGCATTATTTAGCTTGCTCGGCATTAGATTCGTCTTGTTCGAGGTAAGTAACTGTCACGGCCCAAAATCCGACTAGTCGTGATAGCACCTAACCCACCCGCTAGGTAAGCCACTTAACCACTAACCAATTCCAATAACAATTAATAAAGCAATTTAAGTAAATAACTATCTTAACCTTATACATTCTCCAAGAACTGGTAGTACAAATCACGAGCTTCTAAGAATAGAGTATACAAAACTGGTATGAAGTAATACATCATCTATTTGAAAAGTACATAAATAAAGTTTTATGAATCTACGGCTACAATTAACAAGAGGCAGCTACAACCGGAACGCAGGTACATCTTCAGATCCAGCTCCCAACAAACACAGCAACATCAACATCCAATATCTGCACGCAAGGTGCAGAAGTGTAATATGAGTACAACCAACCCCATGTACTCAATAAGTAACAAACCTAACCTTAGGTTTAAAATAGTGACGAGCTTTTACCAAAGTCGGGTCCAAAACCAATAGTCCACAAGAGTCCATAACAACGTAAACAAGTAAGACCAGAAGTAACTCAATAATCAAATGCTCAGCAAAAACATGATTTCTGAAAATAGTTCTGCCTTTCAAGTAGATCAATGAAAACCCAAATCGTTTACCGGAGTTGCCAAAAATATGAATAAGTTTGAAAACAATAATTTTTCCAAAATCCTTTCAATAATAAATAAGATATTTCATTTTTCTTTCCAGATAACCAGTGTAAAACAAATGCATCACTATGCCTATCTGGCAACATGTGTGAGAAATCATAAATGATATATTATCGTACAACATGAGGAAAAATATATCTCTTTTCCTGTATGTCATGTGTGCATGTCAATGCAATGTATCTCATAGATGAAGTCATATGCATACTCTCAGAGTATCAATTCACTCAGTCCTCCTCATCACTCAGTCCTCACAGTCACTCAGTCCTCACAGTCACTCAATCCTCCCAATCGCTTGGCACTCGCACGCAATAGGTACCTGCGCTCACTAGGGGTGTGTACAGACTCCGGAGGGGCTCCTTCAGCTCAAGCGCTATAACAAGCCAATCATGGCATAAATCAGTCAACCATGTTGCGGCGTGCAGCCCAATCCCATAAATAATAATATATATAAATCCAATATGGCGTGTTGCGGCGTGCAACCCGATCCCATAATCATCTTCACAATCAGGCCCTCTGCCTCACTCAGTCATCAATCTCTCCAGTCTCTCGGGCTTACAATGTCATGAAACCAGCCCAAAAATGATGATATGATGTATTAATAAATAACAACAGAGACTGAGATATTATATGTAATGAAATGAATACGACTAAGTATGAATTTTTAATTTAAAACAAATAATTTACAGTAATATGACCTCTGTGGGTCCCAATAATATTGGCACATAGCCTCAACATGATTTTTAATATGATTCTCAACTCAATTTCTTTAACACATAAAACTGAATGGAAGATGCTAAGATTATTTGACTACAAAATTTCACGGAATAATTATGTCACAATTCCTATGGTGCACGCCCACACGCCCGTCACCTAGCATATACGTCACTTCCAAACAATGCACATAATACGTATATACAGGGTTCATACCCTCAACTCCAAGATTGGAAGAGTTACTTACTTCGAACAACCCAAATCCAATGTCGAGCAAGCTGAACAATGCTCCATAAATTTCATTCTATGCGTATCAACTTCCAAACAGCTCGAATCTAGTCACAATTTATTTGATTCAGTCCACACAATTATAGGAATTAATGCCATATAAAAATACTAATTTTTCCACAAAATTCGAAATTACACTCAAAAATTGCCCGTAGGGCCCATGTCTCGGAATCCAACGAAACTCACAAAATCCGACAACCCATCCAATTACAAGTTCAACCATACAAATTTTACTTAAATCCGACATCAACTCGACCCTCAAATATTCAAATTAAACCAAGAGGGTTTTCACAATTTTCCAACTTAATTCACCAATTAAATGTTAAAAACAACTAAGGATTCGGGTAATTTGACCAATATTGAGTTAAGAACACTTATCCCGTTGTTTTCCTTGAAAAATTCCCGAAAATCGCCTCTTCCCGAGCTCCAATCCATCAAAAATGGAAAATGGGACCAATTTTCAGAACTTAAACTCACTGCCCAGGATTTTCTTCTTCGCGAACTCGGTCAGTGCCTCGCGTTCACGAAGCACAAAATTGTTCCCGTCAAAATTCCTCCTTCGCGAACGCGATATACCCCTCGCGTTCGCGAAGCACAAAGTGCCTCTGCCTCAATGCCTTCTACGCCAATGCGTTCAACCAATCGCGAACGCGATGCTTCGTTTCCCCCTCACTACGCGAACGCGACACCCCTACGCGAACGCATAGACCAATTGCCTGGGGTCCTCAGCTGCTTCCTCTCTTCTTCACGAACGCGTAACACCTCTCGCGTTTGCGATGCACACCCTGTCAACCCTTCGCGAATGCGTCCTTCTCTTCGCGAACGTGAAGAGAAAATATTTCCAGCCTCTCAGTTCCTCTTCGCAAACGCGAGGCTCCACTTGCGAACGTGATGAAGGAAACTAGATGATGCATCAAAAATTCCAACAGAGTTCCAAGTCCAATATCCAACCTTTTAACCATCCGAAACTTACCCGATGCCCCCGGAACCTCAACCAAATACACCAATAGGTCCTAAAACATCATACGAACTTAGTCGAAGCCTCAAATCACCTCAAACAATACTAAAACCATGAATCATACCCCAATTCAAGTCTAATGAATTTTAAAATTTCAAATTTCAACAAACGACGGCGAAATCTATCAAATCACGTCCGATTGACCTCATATTTTGCACACATGTCATAAATGACATAACAGAGGTATTCAAAATTTTAGAATCAGATTCCGACCCCGATATCAAAAAGTCAACCCCCTGGCCAAACTTCCCAAAAGTTCGACTTTCGCCATTTCAAGCCTAATTCGACTACGGACTTCTAAATAATTTTTCGGACATGCTCCTAAGTCCAAAATCACCATTCGGAGCTATTGGAATCATCATAATTCAATTTCGAGGTCATTTACACATAAGTGAATATCCGGTCAACTTTTCCAACTTAAGTTTTTAATTATGAGACTAAGTGTCTCATTTCACTCCGAAATCCTTCCAGACCTGAACCAACTAACCCGATAAGTCATAAATCAACTGTAAGGCATAAATTGAGTAGTAAATGGACGAACGAGGCTGTAATACTCAAAACAACCAGCTGGGTCATTACAGTAACTCTTCTAATCTTGGAGCTGAGGGTATGAACCCTGAATATACGTATTATGTGAATTATTTGGAGGTGTCGCACATGCTAGGTGACGGGTGTGTGGGCGTGTACCATAGAAATTATGATGTAATTGTATCCGTGGAATTCTGTAGTCAAATAATCTTAGCATTTTCCATGCAGTTTTATGTGTTAAAGAAATTGAGTTGAGAATCATATTAAAAATCATACTGAGGCTATGTGCCAGTATTATTGAGACCCACATAGATTATATTGCTGTGAATTATTTGTTTAAATTGAAATTTCATACTCAGTCATATTTATTTCATTACATATCATATCTCAGTCTCTATTGTTATCTATTGATGCATCATATCATCATTTTGGGCTAGTTTCATGACATTTTGAGCCCGAGAGACTGGAGAGATTGATGACTGAGTGAGGCCGAGGGCCTGATTATAAGGATAATTATGGGATCGGGCTGCACGCTGCAGCAGGCCATATTGGCTTTATATACTTTATCATTATGTGGATCGGGACTGCCCGTCTGCAGCAGGCCTTATATGCTTTATTATAGCACATGAGTTGTCCGTGTGGATATAAATATTGATACTATAGCACGTGAGTTGTCCGTGCAGCACGTGAATTGTCCGTGCAGATTATAGTGCTTAGGCTGAAGGAGCCCCTCCGGAGTCTGTACACACCCCCAGTGAGCGCAGGTACCTACTGAGTGCGAGTGCCGAGTGCCGAGCGATTGGGAGGACTGAGTGACTGTGAGGACTGAGTGACTGTGAGTACTGAGTGACTGGGAGGACTGAGTGACTAGGAGGACTGAGTGAAATGATACTCTGAGAGTATGCATATGATTTTATCACTGATTTGCATCGCATTGACATGCGCATTTGATATACAGGCATAGAGATGCATTTTTCTCACGATGTACGGTATCACGTCATTCATGACTTCTCACACATTTTGGCATATGGGCATAGTGATGCACTTTCCATTAGTTATCTGGAAAGAAAATGAGACATCTTATTTAATATTGAAAGGATTTTTGGGAAAATTACTGTTTTCAAACTTACTCATATTTTTGGCAACATCAGTGGACGATTTGGGTTTTCACTGATATACTTGAACAGCATAACTATTTTCAGAAATCAAGATTTAAACTGAGCATTTTATCTTTGAGTTACTTCTTTTGTTACTTGTGTTATGTTGTTATGAACTGATGTTGGTTATTGGAGTTAGACTTTGACCTTGGTACCAACTCGTCACTACTTTCAACCTAAGGTTAGGTTTGTTACTTATTGAGTACATGGGGTTGGTTGTACTCATACTATACTTCTGCACCTTGCGTGCAGATATTAGATGTTGATATTGCTGTGATCGACGGGAGCTGGATTTGAAGACGTACCTGCATTCTGATTGTAGCTGCCTCTTGTTCATGATAGCCTTAGATTTATAAAAATCTGTTTATGTACATTTCGAACAGATGATGTATTTATTTCATACCAGCTTTGTAATTTCTAATTTTAGAAGCTCATGATTTATACTACTAGTCCTTAGGGAGTGAATTAGAGTCAGTTAAATATTAATTGAATCGAATTATTGTTATTGGGCTTACCTAGCGGGTGAGGTTAGGTGCCATCACGGCTAGTTGGATTTTTGGGTCGTGACAGAACATCCAGTAGGAACCCCCAAAATTCGATGTCATAAGTGCATGAGCATTTTCTAAGGAGTGCAATAATAATACAACATCTGTCCCGAATGTAGTAAGACAGAATAAAATAAACAGTACAATGGAGATTCGGTGGATTGCGATGCGTAGTGTGGAATACAGCTCACATGAAGTCTCCTCAACAGGTGCGCTACACGCCAAGGTGATCATCAAATGAACCTGTCAGATCCTGCACATTTAGTGTAGAAGTGCAGCATGATTACGTAAATCAATGCATACCCAGTAAGTATCTAGCCTAACCCCGGAGAAGTAGTGACGAGGGGTCGACATTGACACTTACTAAAGTTTCAATTAAAGCAATATAATAAAACATAAGCAGATATGAAGCATGCGACAATGATGGGGTAAATCTGCAAATTTCATAATCTTTCAATTACTTCTTTTAAAGCATAGATTTCTAGATCTTGTATTCTACCTTAACAGTTCAGAAAATGTCAAGTGTCAATATCAAATAAATAAGGACTACCATATAAAAAGTCGGGCATCAGTGGAAGGTTTATAGCATTATAACGCACGATTCCTGCCGAGGTCGTTCGGCCAGATCCAGAATAATATTTACACCACCGAGGGTCATGCGGAACTAACCATAGACGCATCTATATACGGCCGAGGCGTTCGACTTGCTTCACAAGAAAAGGAAGGACATTACCGAATTGCAAGACACATGTTTACAATACAGCACATGAGCATAAAATGAATATAATCTTTACCATTTCTCAAATAACTCGCCCACAACTCAAAGTGTTAAGGCTTGGCCTAGAGTACATATATTTATTTCTAAATCAATTTCAATTATAACCTTGATTAATTAAGCCAGCAGAATGAGTCCAAATAATTCAAATATTATATGATAAGATTCTAAGTCTACCCGGACATGAACATGCTTTAGCTACATACGGACTCTCGTCACCTCGTGTGTACGTAGCACCCACAATTAGTTGCACATAACAATAAATATCACCTAGGGGTACTTTCCCCCTCACAAGGTTAGACATGAGACTTACCTCGCTTCGAAGTTCTATAACCGGCTCCAACGCCACTCAAACACCTCAACCCGATGACCGTCTCTTCAAAACTAGTCAAACAACGTGCAAACCAATCAAAATATATCCCAATACGTATAATCTAACAATTTAAAATGATTTTCAACTCCGCTCAAAAGCCAACAAAGACAACCCTCGGTCCCACGTGCCCGGATTCTGAAAATTTTCGAGAATAAACTTTACCCATAATACCACGAACTAAAATATAGAATTTATTCGAAATTTCATGCCCAATTTCATGGTCAAATTTTTAAAAATACCAAATTCTAGGTTTTCTACTAAAATCCCACAATATCTACTAATTTCCATGTTAAAATCTTTATATAAACCATGTATTGAACTTGTAATAGGTGGGACTCACTTACCTTGTGTTGCTTGATAAAAATATCCCCTTGAAGCTCTCCAAAATCACCCCAACCAAGTGAAAATAAAAGAAAATTGGTCAAATCCTGCTTTTATAAAAACCTCACTGCCCAGCGACATTTTCGCATCTGCGGAACATGAGCCGCTTCTGCGGCTCCCTTCAGGCCCCTCAATCTCTGCATATGTGGCCCCTCCAGCGCATCTACGCCTTCGCTTTTGCGGCTCCTCATGCACAGGTGCGGTTCCGCTTCTACAGAATTCGACCGCATCTGCGGTCCCAGCCTTCCCCAGCCATTCCGCTTCTACGCTCAAGGATGTTGCATCTGCGCCATCGCATATGCAGAAATGGCCTCGCACCTGCGTCACTGCCCAGCTCGCCTAGAACCGCTCCTGCGATACTCTTGGCTACTTCTGCGGCTCCGCACCTGCGACCAAAACCTTGCAGGTGCGGTTACACCAGATGCCAGCTGCTACAGCATTTCCGCCAAGCCCAAACTCGATCCGTTAACCATCCGGAATCCACCCGAGATCCCCGGGACATTGACCAAATATACCAACACATCCCAAAATACAATACAAACTTAGTCGAAGCCTTAAACCATGTCAAACAACATCAAAATCTTGAATCACTCCTCGAATCAAACTTATAAAGTTTTAAATTTCTAAATTCTATATCTTGTGCCGAAACATATCAAATTAATCCGGAATGACTTCAAATTTCACACACTAGTCATAAGTGACATACGAAACTATTTCAAGTCACGGAACCCCAGACGAATATCGATAACATCAAAATCCACTTCAAACCAAACTTATGAAATTCTTAAACCTTTAAAATGCCAACCTTCCATAATAAGCGTTGAAATGCTCCCGGGTGACCCGATACTCAACCCGAACATACGCCCAAGTCCGAAATTATCATACAAATCTATTGGAACCTTCAAATCCCGATTATGAGGTCGTTTACTTAAAAGTCAAATCTTAGTCAATTCTTCCAACTTAAAGCTTCCGAAATTAAAATTTACTTTCCAAATCAATCCTGAACTTCCCGAAATTCAATCCCGACCACACGTACAAGTCATAATACCTGAAATGGAGCCACTCAAGGCCTCAAACCGCCGAACGACGCACTAAAGTTCAAAACGACGAGTCGGGTCGTTACAAGAAGTTTACGAAAGAAAGGTCAAACTATAACATTCAAATACTCATCAACTAGTTTCTGATTAAGTTAATTATTGACTAGTAACAACTTGTTAGCAACAATAACTCCGTCTGTGCCTGTTACTGGAAAGCAAAGCATTTGAATTTTCTATTATTATATTAAAAGAACATAGCAAAATAGTTTCCAGAAAACTAATCTTAAAAAAAAATAACGTGAGTCTAAAAAAAGAAAAGATCAAAACAGCTTGAGCAAACAAAAGTAAGTCTATCAAAGTTTATTACTCAGCCTATTAGATACGAGTAACATGGCAAAAACTTTTAGGAATGAATCTATAGCTTTCTTTGGTCTAACTTATAGCAAAGGGTCATCCCTAAGCAGGCTTCAAATTATACAAAAAACCAAGATCAAAGAAAGAACCTTCAAACAACAATGAGAACCTTCACTCTCAGATAAGTAAAAGAGAAAAATCCTAAAGCATGGTTCCTAGAAGAGAACATCCTATGAATTTAGTTTCTGAGATAAAAATAAACAAATTGCTAAAGATGATAAGATTCATGCTTCAAAATCCATTTAACACTAAATATGCTCCAGTCAAAAGTACACGTGAAGCCGAATAGATTAACAAATGATTAGAGCAAACCAAAAATAATCCATTTTCTTACTTCATAAATCACATATTAAAGCATGCTCAGTCTTATTTTAAAATAAAAGATATAGATAGATCTTTGCAAGGTTGTTGCTCCCAAACGCACACGCAAGTATATATGATCGACAAGTAATATAGGATTGTAAGTTCAGATATCATACCCACAGGGACTTGTGATTAACCATTTACTAAATTAAACTAAGACAATTAATCTACTCAAGCGATTTTCTAAAGTGTGATTATTTAACTACAATTAATCTAGAGCAACAAACAAAGAGATTAAAGGAAACAAGTTGGCAATATTAAAGACGAATTTAATGGGAGAAAATATTCCAGAGTTATGGGTTACCTAACAATCCCGTTGAGTTTTCTACTTAAATTGTCTAATTAATTTATCTGGTTTATTAATTGACAAGGTTAATATTGCTCGTAGCCTTCTCCCGAAGTACTACTCGCCTATTCAAGCTAACCTAACGCCTATATTCCTATGGAATTAGGATTAACAAGAACGCATTAATAATTTCCGTATAATAACCAATCAAGGTGATTATGTATATTCCTATCCTAGCCGCAAATTCGTTCCCGATGCTCAAGTTCAAGATCTTGCTCTACTCAATCTTATATGCAATCTAAAATTTTTCTCTCCCGAGTTCAATCCTAGATTCGTAGATAGTATTTAATTAGTTATCAAGCAATCAAATAATTAAGCGTAAGATTGAATAAATAAACCAATATGATAAAACAATAAGAATAATTCAAGCTTCAAACTACAACGTTCATGTGTAACGACCCGACCGGTCGTTTAGAATATTTGCACTTCGCTTGGTAGTTTGAGGGAATGAGTAGCTGCGTATGATGTACTATGACTTATGTGAATCGTCAGTTTTAATTTGCAGGTTATTCGGAATTGATTTGGTAGAATGAATTTTACGATTTAAACTTTAAGATGGAAGAGTTGACCAAGTTTGACTTTTATAAATTTGACCTCGGAATAGAGTTTTGATTATTCCGTTAGGTCCGGATGGTGATTTTGGACTTGGGCGCATGCCCAGATTTGCATTTGGATATTTCTAGAAGGATTCGACGCTAAATGGTGAAAGTCGGAAATTTAAAGATTTGGAAAGTTCATAAGTTTGATCGGGAGTGGACGTTTTGATATCGGGGTCGGATTCTGATTCCGAAAGTTGGAGTAGGTCCTTGGTGTCATTTGTGACTTGTGTGCAAAATTTGGGGTCAATCGGATGTGATTTGATAGGATCCGACATCGTTTGTAGAAATTGGAAGTTTAAAGTTCATTAGGCTGAATCTATGTGCGATTCGTGTTTTTGATGTTGTTCGAGGTGGTTTGAAGGCTCGACTAAGTTCGTATGAGGTGTTAAGACTTGTTGGTATGTTTGGTTGAGGTCCCGGGGAACTCAGGGTGATTTCAGATGGTTAACGGATCGAATTAAAGTTTGAGGGAAGTGCTGAAGCTCACCAGCTTCTGGTATAATCGCACCTGCAGAGTGGGGATCGCAGGTGCGATATCGCAGAAGTGAGAGGTGAACTGCAGAAGCAGCGGGGGAGTAGATGAGCAGAGGTCACAGGTGCGAGGTGATTTCCACACCTGCGATGCTGCAGATGCGGTTGGGTTTACGTAGAAGCGGAGTTGGGCTGGCCTGGGCACGACGCAGGTGCGAGGAATTTACCGCATCTGCGAGCCCGTAGGTACGAGTGAGGCTCCGGAGATGCGGAATTGAGAGAGAGGCCTGTTTCCGCAGAAGTGGATGGAAGATCGCAGAAGCGGCTCCGCAGGTGCGGAACATAGAGCGCAGATGCGGGCTTGAGGAATTTAAGTGGCTTCTGCAGAATCGGGGAATTGACCGCAGAAGCGGTTTTGCAGGTGCGGATATATGGTCGCAGGTGCGAAAAGCTTGGGCAGAAGCTTTAAATCGAGGGTTTGGTCGTTTTGTTCATATTTTGAGATGTGGGACTCGGATTGAGGCGATTTTGGAGGCAAATTTCATCACAAGGATTGGGGTAAGTGTTCTAAACTCGGTTTTGATTATATTTTGATATTTTATCTTCATTTTTGGTAATTGGATTATGGTCTTTAAAGACAAAATTGAGGATTTTAGCCTAAAGTCTCATAGAGTGAGTTTTTTTGAGTTTTGAATGTCGACTCGGAGTCGAATTTGAGTGAAACTAGTATGATTGGACTTGTAATTGGATGGGTTATCGGACTTTATGAGAGAAAATTTGAGAAAATTTAATTGGGGACTAGTATGATTTGAGAGAAAATTTGGGTTTTTGATTAAGATTCGACCTTTATCAATTGGAATTGTTTCCTTGGGCTTTATTTGATATATTTGAGTTGCTTTTGGCTAGTTTGGGGCCATTCAGAGGTCGGTACGTGCGGGATGGTATTTTGGAGCATCGCTTGGCTTGCTCGGTATTGAATTTGGCTTGTTCGAAGTAAGTAACACTTCTAAACTTAGTGTTGAAGGTATGAAACCCAGAATTTCGTGTTATGTGTTTGCTGTTGAGGTAACGCACATGCTAGGTGGCGGGCGTGTGGGCGTGCACCATGTGGATTGTAACTCTGTTATTTTTGTGGTGCTGGGTAGTGTCTTGAACTTATCTGTAAACATGAAATCTCTACGTATTAGAGTTTTTGAGCTGTGATCCATGTTAGAAACCATGTCTAGGCTACATACTTATTCCGTTGGGACCCATTGAGGCCATTTTTGCTGTCGAATTATTTGCTTACATTGCAATTTCATACTCAGTCATGTTCATTCATTTCATATCATATCTCAGTCTCTGTTGCTATATATTGACACATCATATCATCATTTTGGGCTAGTTTCATGGCATTGTGGGCTTGAGAGACTGGAGAGATTGATGATTGAGTGAGGCCGAGGGCCTGATTGTGAGTTTAGTGATATTATAGCACGTGAGTTGTCCGTACAGCACGTGAATTGTCCGTGCGGATCCAGATATTGATACTATAGCACGTGAGTTGTCCGTCGTGAATTGTCCGTGCAGCACGTGAGTTATCCGTGCGGATCCAGATATTGATTGTCATGCCCCAAAACCGTGGAGCGTGACCGGCACTCAACCGAGTGAACCCGACCGAGCAAGCATGTTAGATTTCTTCTACCCAAACTCATTCATGAATAAAGAGAATATATATTTTTCTTAATTAAATAATAAAGTGGTCGTGTCTGCATTTACCAATTTCTTACCATAAGTTTCACCATTTTTAAAGTCTCAAATGGACAAGTAATATAACCACAACATAACATAGTTTGTCTTTCCTAGTACCAATACATAACCCACACTATGTCTACGGAGCCTCTATAGATAAAGAAGAGTACAATGATAATGCCGGCAGCAAGGCCCCAACTATACCTCAACCAAAATACATAAAGAACAAAAGATACATGACCCCGGGATGAAGTGGGGCTCACCAAGTCAGCTAGGAAGAAGGTGTACTGCTATCACTGATCAATGTCTCCTGCTGTGGAACCACCTGCATCCATTTAAAGATGTAGCGCCCCCGGCAAAAGGGACGTTAGTACCGTCGAATAGTACTAGTATGAAAACTAAACACCAATTTAAGAAAATTGCAATACGAGATAATTATGATGAACCAGTGCGGCAATAGAATAATATAGATAACCGTCTCAACCATAGCAAGCTTATTAAAAGCTATCAACAACATTTATAGGATTTAAGATGAGATCCTCTATAACCATCTTCACACAAAGCGGCCCCGCCGCCTCACCCGATGTATGCAGGTGGAGGTGTACGTACAATACCACAACTCTAATCAAGCGGCCCTGTCGCCTCACCTCAATGTATACGGGTGGATGTATAACCACAGTACCAAGAACCTACACAAAGAGGCTATGCCGCCTCACCCCAATGTATGCGGGTAGAAATACATCAACGATACCAATACCAACACAAAGCGGCTATGCCACCTCACCCCAATGTATGCGGGTGGTGGTGCCACAACAATACCAAAACCAAACACAAAGCGATCGTACCGCCTCACCCCAATGTAAGCGGGTGGAGGTGCAGTCCCACAATACCATAATCCCTACACAAAGCGGTCATGCTGCCTCACCCCAATATATATGCGGGTGGAGGTGTATCACAATCACAATCTCTATACCATAATCCCCACACAAAGTGGTCATGCCGCCTCACCCCAATGTATGCGGGTGGAGGTGTATCACAATCACAATCTCTACACAACTTGGTATAATAACTTTCACATAAATCACGACTAGAAATTATAACATATGGATACATAATCCATAGTTTGGGACACATCCTCAATTTATAATGCAATATGACAAGAGCATTTGAAACACGAATTGAACATATATCTTCACCACAAAACTTATCGGAATACTCCATTTATAGTCAACATCTCGGAACTTACAAGGATATTGGGAATTCCAATTCTTAAAGAAGAGTTTAGCCAACATACCTTACTTGAGCTTCCTTAAACTCTAAAATGTTCCGAAATTCTTATCAACTTCAATCTATTTTAGAAATATAACAAATTGAACCACAATTAGGAAGATGATTATGGTTCTAGCTCATTTGAGTATTTTATCAAACACTAGGTGTGCATTAAGGTTTCAAAGCCCTTTTATGGAGGATTCCATCATCCTACAACCCAATCTTTATCATTTTTAGCTCAACAATCTTCCTACACCCTTTGATAACACATGCATGTAAGATAAACAACTCTCATGCCCTAAAATTATCTTGCTAATTACCCATTTTCAGATGATTTCAAAACTAGGGTTTAGGGTGTAGAATCTTACCTCTAGGATGAAGACCTAGTGAGCTTCCCTTCTTAATCTTCCAAGTCTTGAGCAATAATTGAAGAAAAATTATTGAAGAATCACCTTCTCACTCTAGGGCACTCTCTCTCACTCTAAAATATCAGATTATAGTTCAAAAATGACCCAAAGAGTGTATTTAACGAAGTAGGGTCGGGTTTTAAAACCCAAAAATAGAACTCCGGAACAAGGTATGCGATTGCATAACCGATATGCGGACCGCATATCGGTCGCATAGTTGGTTACAAAATAGCCAAAAGAACTATCTGTGTATGCGGTCACTATGCGATCCGCATAACTGTTATGCGATCGCATAATGCACCGCATAACAGTTATGCGGTCTCACAGTCGACCGCATAATTTCCCCCAGACTGGCCCTTCTCCTACTCACATCTGCGGCCATTATGCGGCCCGCAGAGTGATTCTGCGATCGCATAATGGACCGCATAATCATAATTTTCCGCCAAAAAATTTCCTTTTCATTCCCGTGCATTGTTCAACCCAAAAAGTCCGAGCCGCGGCGAGCTTGCTACGGGGCCTTACATTGATATTATAGCACGTGAGATGTTTGTGCAGCACGTGAGTTGTCCGTGCGAATTATAACGCTTGGGCTGAAGGAGCACCTCCGTAGTCTGCACACACACCCAGTGAGCGCAGGTACCTATTGAGTGCGAGTGCCGAGTGATTGGGAAGACTGAGTGGATTGATACTCTGAGAGTATGCATATCGTTGTTTGCTATGTTGCACTGCATTGACATGCATACTTGACATACAATTATAGAGATGCATTTTCCTCATGCTGTACGATATTGCATCATTCATGACTTCACTTGCACATTGACATGTAGGCATAGAGATGTACTTTTCCTCGTGCCATTTGAAAATGAAATATTTACCCGTTGAATAGTTTTGGAAGAAAAAATTACGATTTTTCAAACTTACTCATATTTTGGTGCTTTCGGTAAAAGATTTGGGTTTTCACTGATATACTTGAAAAACATGCCTATTTTCTAAAATTGTGAACGAGCTGAACATTATATTTCTGAGTTATTTCATGTACCACTTTTTATTATATTGTTATGAGTTGTTGTTGGCTATTGGTGTTGGACTTTTACTTGTGTTCCCGCTCGTCACTACTTTCAACCTAAGGTTAGGTTTGTTACTTATTAAGTACATGGGGTCGGTTGTACTCGTACTATACTTCTGCACCTTGCGTGCAGATTTTGGATGTTGATGTTGTTGTACATGGCGGCAGCTGGATCTGAAGATGTACCTGCGTTCCAATCATTGTTGCCTCTTGTTCATGGTAGCTTTAGAATTTTTAATCTGTTCACGTATATTTCAAATATATGACGTATTTTTATTTCACCCCAGTTTTGTAAAGTCTAATCTTAAAAGCTCATGATTTCTACTACCAGTACTTGGGAAGTTCTTGTATAAAAGCGGTTGTAATTTCATTTCTTTTCATAATAAATCTCATTTGAATTGGTTAGTTGTTAATTGGCTTACCTGACGGGTTGAGTTAGCTGCCATCACGACTAGGTAGAATTTGGGTTGTGACAGGTGGTATCAGAGCTTTAGGTTCATAGGTTGTACAAGTCATGAGCAAGTGTCTAGTAGAGTCATGTGGATCAGTATGATGACGTTCATACCTATCTTCAAGAGTCTACAGGGCATTTAGAATAAATTTTCCCATCTTTCTTTCCTTATCGTGCGGAATTGATTCAGCTTGAAACATAACTCTTTGAATTCCTTCCACACATTCGTGTGCGAATGTTAGCACTCGGTATCGGTTGTGCATCGCCGGCTTGTAATTCCATGGATGAGGTGTGAGATGTAATTTCGGTGTGTTGATGATGGGCCAGTCTGGAGGACTTGAGGCTAGGTTTTGACTGTAGCTTGAGCACGGGGATTTTGGTTGTGTGAGTACGTTCTTTTGGACTTATATGTCCGGTAGTGTCCCTATTAGTGGAAATTATGGCTCAATGAGTGGCTGGATGGCGATATGATGAGTATGATGTGACTGCAGGATATGTTTCGATGGTTTGAAGGTGACGACAAGAGTTTTCTTGAGATGTAAAAAGGACTATTGGGTGTTTGATTTCTTTCTTAATGTGCGGTATAGTCTCGAGTTATAATCGTAATGTGGAATCCTTCATGATATTTATTTGTGGGACGTAGTAGATTTCATGTCTTGTTGTGAGTTCAGAATCAGGAAGATTAAGCGATTGCGTAGTAGTCGTGGCTGTGAAAGGGTATAAAGAGATACCAGTTTGAGGCTAAGAAGGTGGGTTATATCCTACGAAGTAATCTACGGAGATATGAGCCTTATAATGTTGTGTGGGGAGTTTCTTTTCTACCAGCGGGGTATATGTGTTGAGATTTGAATTTTGAATTTGGTTGAGAAAGTTGACCTGATCGTCACGTGGATGAATGCGAGATTTGAAAATGATTGGAGGTATTAGATGGTTGTGTTACATGAGCTTGTGAAGGATTGATTTGAACCTCAGTTCGGGGCTATGGCAGTAATAGAGTATGGGTATTATGAGTTATTGAGTGTTTTGGTTTATGGCTTTGAGCCAAGTGGGGGAGTCTGCTATCGACGATTTGATTGTGTGGTTACGTGTTTTATTGGTTTTGGTCTGAAGCATACTCGAGGATCGGTTATGACTTGCAAAAGTTGAGATCGAGGATGACTCGAGTAAAGGAATTTCTGGATACGGGTTATGTTACACCTTATGGGGATATGGAAATCATGGAATGATTGAGTTGTTATTCGTGAAAGATGTAGTGCACGTGGAGTAGGAAATTGCTCGGTTGCTTGAAGGTGTGGATTACTTCTTTGGGTGTTGTTATACTAATGGGGCACATGCCGTTCAGCCCGTTGATCGGTGCAATTGAGATTTGAGCGGGGTGGATGACTCTCGAAAAGGGTCGAAGGGATTCAAGATTTATATGTAGCAATTGAGGATTTTACGGATTGGTATATAGCTAGAAACTGAGATTTACATTGGATGATGTCGGAACTCGTGGTATTTTTATATCATTATGGATTCTATATTCCAGTATCAAGAAGGTGAAGGAAACGACTCATAGAAGGTCATTACAGAGTGGGTGTCTTTGTTGTGGTACTTTTGAGGTGCTTGAGAGGGAATACATCGGGTGAGGATTGTGGTGTTCTAACAAGGAGGAGTGTCATCTTGAGAGCGATTCAGAAGGGATTCAGAGAAATAGTATAGCTAGGTAGTAGGTTGGATCAACAAGGTAATAGATACGATTGGTTCCTTGGGGTACTTATGATGTGGTGAGTCTCTATAGGTGTTTCGTGGCAATGCTCTTAGGTTTTGGCGACCTGTGTGGCGTGGTTGAGTTAGAGGGACTCAGTTCTGATGGCTGGGTTATGGGCAAATAGATGTCAAAGTGTTCTCAATGGTTTCTACCACGGTTCGAGGTGTATATTCCTGTTGGCATGGGGAGCGTGTTGTGTGTTGTGAGTTTCTCCTGGATGAGATCAATGGAAGGTTCCTGGCTAATTGAGTATGAATTTCTGCTGGACTCAGAGTTGATTATGAGATTCTCGTACTTTTCATATGATGGCATGATAACAGTGTTGTGTTGTGTAGGATCGAGATTTGTATGTGCAAGGGCGCAGTTCAGTTTTGAAGTGGAGGTCATGAATTCTTAGGCAGCATGCACGGTTTCCGAGGTTTAGATGAATGCTATAACTATTTGGTATTACCTAAGGAGAGTGTACATTTCAGAAGGTGCATTGTGTTTTGACTTACGAATGTTTCATTGATATTGTGGTACTCGCCTGGTTGATTGGCTACTGATATTCAGATTTTGTTATGTGGCACGGAAGAATTGAACTCTTCTTCTGTTTTCATTGTTACGTTTAAGGAAGCTCAAAGCAAGGTATGTTGGCTAAACTCTTCTCTTAGAATTGAACCCCACATTATTCTTGTAAGTTTCAAGTTGCTCACCACAAATCGACTATTCTGAATAAGCTTTGTGACAAGAGATATATATTTCGTACGTGTTCCAAATATTATTGTTATGTTGTGTTACCATTGTGAGAACGTGTTCAAAGTATGGATTGCATATCTAAATGTATAACTTCTAGACGTGTTTCAAATGAAACTATGATGCTAAATTGTGTAGAGATTGTGATTGGGATTACACCTCCACCCGCATATATTGGGGTGAGGCGGCAAGGCCGCTTTGTGTAGAGTCTTGGTATTGTGGAATATACCTCCACCCGCGTACCTTGGAGAGAGGCGGCAAGGCCGCTTTGTGTAGAGTCTTGGTATTGTGGAATACACCTCCACCCGCGTACCTTGGGGTGAGGTGGCTGGGCCGCTTGTGTAGAGTTCCTGGTATTGTGATTGCACCTCCACCCGCATATATTGGGGTGAGGCAGCAAAGCCGCTTTGTGTAAAGGTAGTTGTAGAGGATCCCCGACTTAAAATTTATAATTGTTATTGAAATCTCTTGATAAATTTGCGTTGGCTTTAAAGGCTATCTATGCTAGTCTATTGTCACCCTGATTCATCACATTCATGTTATATTTCCAAGTTCTTGAATAGATGTTTTGGTTTTCATACTAGTACTATTCGACATGTACTAACGTCCCTATTATCGGGGGCGCTGCATCTTTAATGGATGCAGGTGGTTCCACAGCAGGAAGCATTGACCAGTGATCGCGATACACTCTTTTCCCAGCTGACTTGGTGAGCCCCACTTCATTCCGGGGTTGTGCATCTTTTGTTACATATGTACTATGTTTTGAGGTATAGCAGGAGCCTTGTTGCTGGCACTATCATTATACTCTTTTGTATCTATTAGAGGCTCCGTAGACATGGTGTGGGTTATGTATTGGTATTGGGAAAGTCAAGATAGAAATATTGTATGTGTGTTACATCTTCCAATTCAAACTATGAAAGTGTGTGTATTTTGAGACTTTTAAAATGAAGTTATAATCTCTTTATTTGTGGGTGAGTTAGATAGAAGGAAATCTAGCAGGCTTGCTTGTATGGATTAAATCGGTTGAGCGTCGGTCACGCTCCCCGAGATCGGTGCGTGACAGAGTCACCATCTTATTTCATTTGCTACTATTTATTGTATTTCATACAGTGATGTATTTTTGAGACATCTTGTGTACTCCATGTCAATCTTGTGACTCAGTATTACTGGGTTTGGGGATTTATGACTATTGTATTCCCTTTTGGTTATGTTATGACACTTTTCAGCTTTCATTTAATATTTAAGTTGTTATATTCCGTTTGATCTCGTCTTGTGATAGGCTTACCTAGTCTTAGGAATTAGGTGCTATCATGACCCTTATGGGGGATTTTGGATCATGACAAGTTGGTATCAGAGCTCTAGCTTCATAGGTCCTACGGGTTATAAGAAAGTTTAGTAAAGTCTTGCGGATCAGTACAGAGACGTCTACACTTATCTTCGAGAGGATATGATACTATTAGGAAATTCTACTTCCTTCATTCTTTACCGTGTGGATTTATTGAATTTAGAATTTTAGCCTTTGTTTTTCTATTCCCTTACAGATGGTAAGGACACGAGCTTCAGTTACTGATGATGGGTTCCCTGTGCTGGTGTTACTAGAGGCCGGGGTAGAGGTAGAGGCAGAGGTGGAGGCGGAGCATGTGCCACAACAAGGGGTCATTCTAGGGGTCATGACTGAGGAGCCACTAGTAGCTCCGGTTGGGGAGCAGGCACCCGATGTGCCTGTTGCCACCCCTGAACTTCAGGAGACTTTAGCGAACTTCCTGAGCATGTTTTGTACCTTGGCTCAGGCGAGATTGATCCTAGTTGGACCAATTACTTCTCAGGTTGGGGAGGAGTTCAGACGCCCGTCGCTCGTACTCTACAGCGGTGGGCTCATGTTGATCAGACTTCGAGTATTATATCGGTGTAGCCCGTGATTGCGGTTAAACCCGAGGTTAGGCAAGTTGCGTCAGAGGAGGAGCAGAAGCGGTTAGAGAGGTTCCATAAGTATCATCATCCTCATTTCAGTGGCAGAGCTTCTAAGGATGCACATGGTTTCCTAGACTAGTGTCAAAGTATTCTGCGTGCACCTGTGATTGCGCTTCCGTGTTGCAATGTCTGCTTCTACGGAAGGCCAATTTCCTAAAATTTTCGCACCTGCGAGAATATTTCTGCATCTGCAGAACCGCACCTGCGAGGATTCTTCTGTAGGTGTGGCCAACGACCTTTAGCTCTGGACAGACATGGCATTTCATATTTTTTATATCCCAAACCTACAAATACATGACCTAGCCCATTGGGCAGATATCTTTGGCTGCCTTTGAGATATCTTTGGCTATTGTTTGGTCTTCTTGACTAAGAACACAAGTTTGGGAGCTAGGGTTCTTGCACACATACTTGGGACTTGAATATTTGAAGACTTTGGTTGAGATTTTCTTACCCATTTGTACTCATTTATTTATTTCCTTGCTTTGTATTGAATATTTAGGTGTGCAATATTTATTCTAATACTTGAATCTTGTTTATGGAAATATTCATTATGAAAGTTTGGATTAAATATCTTGTTGTGCTTACGTATGGAATGTTTTTTATTAATTATGAAGTGAGTTAATTGTTTCTTTAATTATTCTTGTTCTTTAATATTTTCAAAGGGATTAGCTAAACCTAGGACTCACCCATTAACTTCAAATTAATCTTGCAAAAAGTAATTTGGGGTTGGGAAAGATTAATTAACAAGAACTTGAGGCGTTAACCCTCATTTTATAGATTCTACCTAGGGATAGTATTGAACTTCTTGTAGACACATCGGGTGCACTTAATCCTCTTAATTATTTTAGGGATAATTCAATTATGTAGTCTTGTTAGTCTTCAGAAGAAGCTAATAAAAAATTATTATCCGAGGTTAATTAACATAAACTCGATCATACTTGTAAAATTGTGAAATACATTGGATCGTTACTTGAGTGTAATTCTCCGTGTATCCATGCTTGTAGCCATTGATCATTTTTCTTGCTTTCTAGGTTAGTTTATATTTTTGTATTTAGATAAAACATTTTCTCAAAACCTTTATCAGTGTTTGGCTTAGAATAATAAGCGATAATTCTCTTACTTGCATAATTGCCTACATATTGTTCTTTGTGGGATTCGACCTCGACTCATAGTTGGGTATATTATATCGCATGCGATCGTGTCCTCTTACTCTTTGAGGAGTGGATTTGGACGTCATCATACTCAGGCTATGGTTTCTGCGCTAGTTGCTACTCCACATGCATAGCCAACTAGAGGTGGAGGACAGGCAGGTAGAGGACATCCTAGAGGGGGAGGCCAGGCCCATTGTTATGGTTTCCCTGGAAGGACTAAGGCAGTTACATCTATGCCGTCAAGTATTGTTCCGGTCTGTCATAGAGATACATCAGTTTTATTTGATTCGGGTTCCACTTATTCTTACATGTTATATATTTTGCTTCATATTTGGATATGTCTCATGATTCTTTGAGTACTTCTGTTTATGTGTCTACACCCGTTCAGGATTCTATTGTGGTAGACCAGGTCTATTGTTCTTGTATGGTCACCATTGAGGGATATGAGACTAGGCTTGACCTTTTATTACTTAATATGGTGGATTTTAATGTGATTTTGGGCATGGATTGGTTGTCACTATATCATACTATTCTTGATTGTCACGCTAATACCGTGATGTTGGCTATATCGGGGTTGCCGAGGTTGGAGTGGAGAGGTTCATTAGGTCATGTTCCTAGTAGGGTGGTGTCTTTTCTGAAGGCTTAGCAGATGGTTGAGAAGGGGTGTTTGGCATACTTAGACTTTGTGAGGGATTTTAATGATGATACTCCTACCGTTGAGTTAGTTTCGGTAGTGAGTGAGTTTCCAGATGTGTTTCCAGCAGACCTATCGGGCATGCCACCCGATAGGAATATTGATTTTGGTATTGACTTGGTGTCGAGAACTCATCCCATATCTATTCCATCAGATTGCATGGCACTAGTAGAGTTGTAGGAATTGAAGGAACAACTTCAGGAGTTGCTTGATAATTGTTTCATCAGACCGAGTGTTTCATCTTGGGGTGCACCAGTTCTATTTGTGAAGAATAGGACAATTCTATGAGGATGTGCATTGACTACATGCAGTTGAATACGATTATAGTTAAGAACAAGCACCATTATACCTTTGTCATGTTATTGTATCTTGTTGTGAGTCATAGGGTAAATCTTGATGTGACTTGGGGATGTTGTTGCTTTTGTGATATTGTGGCACATGTGGGCTTTTTGTACAGGTTGATTGTTGTTGTGTGGAGTATAAGGGTGGCGAGATGCGCATATGGCGACATAAGGGTAATGTTTATTGATACGGCGGTGAGATAAGGGTTTTATGCGCGTGTAGCAATATAAGGGAAAGTATTTCATTATGATGCTCATGCGGCGACATAAGAGTGGCTTGTTGATGATGTTATGTGGTATTTCAGAGTTATCCTTGATGTTACTCATGTGTTGGTATGGGTTAATGTTTTGAACGTATCCCTGTTTTCCTTAAATGATTCCCCTTTGTGTTTTATGAGTTGTTGGTTGATTTGACATGTTATCACATGCCCCACTCTTGATTGGTATTTGTCCTATTATATTCTCTGTTGTCAGTTTTATATCGATATCTTGCAGAGTTTATTTGACTAATGAATGTCTTGACTTGAACTTCGTCACTACTCCACCGAGGTTAGTCTTGATACGTACTGGGTACCGACTGTGATATACTCATACTACATTTCTGTAAATTCTTTATGCAGACTCAGGTACCTTAGATCGTGGTGGTCATTAGAGAGTGCTGCTAAGATGTTGGAGACTTCAAGGTATACCTGTTGTTCCGCTCGCAGGCCTTGGAGTCACCATCTTATTTCATTTGCTAATGTTTATTGTACCCCAAACAATGATGTATTTTTGAGACGTCTTGTGTACTCTATGTATAGTTTATGACTCCGTATTATAGATTTTTGGGATTTATGACTGTTGTATTCCCATTTGGTTATATTATGGCACTTTTCAGCTTTCATTTAATATTCAAGTTGTTATATTCTATTTGATCTCTTCTTATGATAGGTTTACCTAGTCTTAGGAATTAAGTGCCATCACGACCCTTATGGTGGGATTTTAGATCGTGGCAAGTTAGTATCAGAGCTCTAGGATCATAGGTTCTACGAGTCATAAGCAACTTTATTAATTTTAGGATTTGAACCTTTGTCTTTCTACTCCTTCATATATGGTGAGGACACGAGCTTCACTTACTGATGATACTGCCCCTTGTGCTGGTGTTACTAGAGGCCGAGGTAGAGGTAGAGGTGGAGCATGTGCCAGAACAAGGGGTCGTTCTAAGGGTCGTGACTGAGGAGCCACTAGTAGCTCTGGTTTTGGGAGCAGGCACCCGAGGTGCCTGTTGCCACCCTGGACTTCAGAAGACTTTAGCGCACTTCCTGAGCATGTTTTGTACCTTGGCTCAAGCGGGATTGATCCTAGTTGCACCAGCTACTTCTCAGGTTAGGGGAGGAGTTTAGACGCCCATAGCCCGTAGAGTAGCGGGCTCAAGTTGATCAGGCTCCGAGTGTTATACCCGTGTAGCCCATGATTGCGGTTCAACCTGAGGCTAGGCAAGTTGCATCAAAGGAGGAGCAGAAGAGGTTAGAGAGGTTCCAGAAGTATCATCCTCCTCATTTTAGTGGCGGAGCTTCTGAGGATGCACATGGTTTCCTAGACCTATGCCACTGTATTCTGCGTGCTATGGTCATATTGGAGTTGAGTAGGGTCGACCTAACTACTGTTCAGCTGACAGGGCCGACATATAGATGGTGGCAGACTTATGTGGCGAGTAGGCCAGCTGGCGTAGCGCCACATACATGGTTCTAGTTCACCGATCTCTTCTTGAGGGAGTTAATTCCACGGACCCTCAGGGATGCGTTGCACACCGAGCTTGAGCAGTTGTGCCTGGGGAGTATGACTGTGTTCGAATTTGCTATGAGTTCACTAAGTTATCTCGTCATGCACCTGCTTTGGCTTCCACTGTTAGAGAGAGAGTCCGTAGATTTATTGAGTGACTCAGTTATGGCCCCATATTTGGGATGGCATGAGAGTTGGAGATTAAGACTCCATTCCATTAGGTATTGGAGATTGATAGAAGGTTGGAGCATATTTGCGGCCAGTAGAGAGAGGATAGGGAGGACAAGAGGCCTTGAGATTTTGGAGGGTTTAATGGTTCCCACTCTATAGTTTTAGCTCATCATGGCAGAGGGTTTATCAGTCGACCAGACCATTCTGTACTTCTTCTTACTCGTGGTGCTCTAGCTAGTCGGGGACCTTAGTGTAGTCATAGTGGACAACCATCTTTCGGTGCACCTTCTACACGGAGTTCCTACAACGGCTATTCTAGTCATTCGGGGCAGACTCAGTACTAGCAGTCACGCCGTAGAGAGGTTATTTTGAGTGTGGTGGTACTAGGCACATGGTGAGGGATTGTCCCAACTTCAGAGGGGTGGACCTCTGCAGGGTACTCAGGCTATGGTTTCTACTCAAGCTGCTAATCTACCTGCATAGCCAGCTAGAGGTGGAGGATAGTCGGGTAGAAGACAGGCGGGTAGAGGACGTCATAGAGGTAGAGGCCAGGCCTGTTGTTATGAATTCCTTGATAGGACTGAGGCAATTGCATCATATGCTAATCATTACAGGTAATGTTCCGGTTTGTCATAGAGATACATCTGTTTTATTTGATCCGTGTTCCAATTATTCGTATGTGTCATCTTATTTTACTTCATATTTGGACATGTCTCGTGATTCTTTGAGTACTCTTGTTTATGTGTCTACACGCATTAGGGATTCTATTATGGTATACCGGGTCTATCGTTCTTGTTTGGTCACCATTGGGGGCTATAAGACTAGGGTTTGACCTTGTGTTACTTAATATGTTGGATTTTGATGTGATTTTGGGCATAGATTGGTTGTCACCATATCACACTATTATTGATAGTCACGCTAAGACTGTGACGTTGTCTATGCAGGGGTTGCTAAGGTTGGAGTGGAGAGGTTCATTGGGTCATGTTCCTAGTAGGTGGTGTCTTTTCTAAAGGCTTGGTGGATGGTCGAGAAAGGGTATTTGGCATACTTAGCCTTTGTGAGGGATGTTAGTACTGATACTCCTACCGTTGAGTCAATATCGGTAGTGAGTGAGTTTCTAGATGTGTTTCCAGTAGACCTGCCGTGCATGCCACCCGATAGGGATATTGATTTTGGTATTGACTTGGTGTCGGGAACTCATCCCATCTCTATTCCATCATATTGCATGGCACTAGTAGAGTTGAAGGAATTGAAGGAACAACTTCAGGAGTTGCTTGATAAGGGTTTCATCAGATAGAGTGTTTCACCTTGGGGTTGCTCCAATTCTATTTGTGAATAAGAAGGAATGTTCTATGAGGATGTGCATTGTCTACATGAAGTTGAACAAGGTTACCGTCAAGAATAAGTACCCACTATCGCGGATTGATGATTTCTTTTATCAGCTTCAGGGTGCTATGGTATTCTCGATGATTGACTTGAGATCAGGGTACCGTCAGTTAAAGAAGGCTTCAGATATTCCAAAGACGGCTTTCAAGACCCGTTATGGTCACTATGAGTTCTTAGTGATATCTTTTGGGCTGACCAATGCCCCAACAACTCTCATGAACTTAATGAACATCGTGTTTAAGCCGTATCTGGATTCCTTCATCATTGTGTTTATTGATGATATATTAGTGTATTCTCGCAACCGAGAGGATCATGAGTAGAACTTGAGGATTGTGCTCTAGACTTTGAGGGAGAAGAAGCTATATGCTAAATTCTCCAAGTGCGAGTTTTGGCCAGATTCGATGGCATTCTTGGGTCACATGGTATTCAGTGAGAGGATCAAGGTGGATCCAAAGAAGATTGAAGTTGTTCAAAGTTGGCCGAGACCTTCTACCGCTACTAAGATCCGGATATTTCTAGATTTGGGAGTGTATTATCACCGTTTTATGGAGGGTTTTCATCCATCGCTGCTCATTTGACTAGATTGACTCAGAAGGGTGCCTTATTCAGGTGGTCTGATGAGTGTGAAGAGAGTTAAGAATCTCAAGACTGCCTTGACTACAGCTTCAGTTCTGGTTTTACCTTCAGTATTGGGTTCATATACAGTCTACTGTAATGCTTCACAAATTGGCACTGGGAGTGTGTTGATGTAGGAGGGTAGATTGATTGCTTATGCTTTGCGTCAATTAAAGCCCCTTGAGAAGAACTATCCAGTGCACGATTTGCAGTTAGCAACCAATGTTCACATGCTCAAGATTTGGAGGCACTATCTTTACGACTGTCTTGTAAGGTGTTCACGAATCACAAGAGTCTTCAGGACTTGTTCAAACAAAAGTATCTGAGCTTGAGGCGAAGGATGTGGTTAGAGATACTAAAGGACTATGATATCATCATTCTTTATTATCCCAAGAAGGCTAATGTGGTGACCGACGCTCTGAGTAGGAAGGCCGAGAGCATGGGGAGTCTTGCTTTCATTGTTGTTTGTAAGAGACCATTAACTTTGGATTTTCAGGCTTTGGCCAACAGGTTCGTGAGGTTGGATGTTTCGGAGTCTAGCAGGGTTCTTCCTTGAGTGGTTTCACTATCGTCTTTATTTGAGCGCATCAAGGCATGTCAGTATGATAATCCACACTTGCTTATCCTATGGGACACGGTGCAATACCATGATGCCAAGGAGGTGACTATTAGTGATGACGGGGTATTGAGGCTTCATGGCCGGATTTGTGTGCCTAATGTAGATGGGTTGCAGGAGCTGATTCTTGAGGAGGTCCATAGTTCGCGGTATTCCATTCATTTGGGAATCGCGAAGATGTACCATGATTTGAAACAACACTACTGGTGGAGAAGAATAAAGAAATATATTGTGGAGTATGTGGCAAGGTGTTTGAACTGTCAGTGTTGACACTCAATTTTGACCATTCGTATTTAAAATTAACTTTTGTGGGCTTCTAGTCAAAAAATGATAAAATGTAGTTTTTTGCACATTAATTTGCTTAAATGCAATTTATTGATAATTATTTATATTTTCACAAAATATAGAAATTTTTATCATTTTATTGTAGTTAGTTAAATACTACAACTTTCATGCACTTTTCTAAAATTCAAATAATTTATTGATAATTGTCCTATTTTTAAAATATTAGAATTTTTCTATCAATTTATTATCCTTTATAAAGTAAAATAATAATTACTATAATATTTTTGTAGTAGTTAGCATTTTAACAAATACTACAAGCCATATTTTTTAATTAAATAATTATACTTTAATTTGTAGCACAATCTATTAATTACATGGAAACCAATAAAATATATTTCAAAATACGGATCAAATCCTTTCAAATCCAATGTCCTGTCAATATCCGATGTGATAACACAAGTAATGTGATATGGCAAGTGATGTGACATGACATCATGATATGACAAGTCATATCGATGTGACTTAGACACCATTTTATCCAATGAGTAAAATCTTCTACCCAATGTGTAAAGACCATTGGGTTGTCTTCTCCCGTAAGCTAAATAAAATTGGATATACATATGTACATAGACAAATAAAACAGTTACATGATATTGAGCCCATGGTTTTAAGACAGTGGTTTTACTGTTGACCACATGTTTTGGTTTTACATTATCTTTTATTTTTTGACTAAATGAAGAGACACATATTTTATACATGTATTCATTATATAAATGATCACACACAACACAATAAAAGGTGGAGATGTCAGATTTTAGAAGGGGGCTAATTATTGGCCACTTTTCTCTTCAAAAAAATGGGCAGCCGCCCAAGCTTTCTTTGTTCTCTCTCAAGCGTGCCGACGACACTGGCCAAAGTCCGGACACACCATGGACTGCGACCACTCTCCCAAAACCCCCCCACTCTCTCTTCTCTTTCATTTGTTTCCCCTACATCACTGACCAACACTGGCGAAGAGTAGTAGCGGACGACGATGATGCCAGACAAGTAAAAGCTTGAGATCTGCCGGTAAAAGCTCCGGTCAGATTACTGCTGCTCCATTTTCTCCCATTCTCCCCATTTCTTCTTTCATTTTGTCCATGGGTTAATCCCAGATCCATGAAGATCTGTGTCCCAAAAATGTTTCCCAGATAATGCTGAGTTGTAGCTGCTCGTTTGTTGCTCTGCTATGGTCGTTCCGGCGTTAACGTCGTTGTGGCAACGCCCTTGGCTCAGCCGCTGTATAAGCAGTGATTGTTTTCTATGCGGCATGTGTTGCTGCCTTTGTTTGTGGTTGGGTAGAGCTTTTTTCCGGCGACCTTCCATCTCTACCCAGACATAAATTTCTGGCGACCTTTAGTTTGGCCGGAAAATTGGCCAGCGACTTTGTTTGTACTTTAGTGTTGTTTCGGTGTTTATCGCCATGGTAGCAACTCCGTCTCCGGACGTTAATTGTGGTATGTGATTATGGCCTTTCTTTTCTCTAAATCTAGCCGGAAACTCAAAACTCCGATGACTTATGTGTTTTCCGGTTACTGTTTCGCCGCCTTGATGTTTGACTGTTGTGGCTTATGTTTTAGTTCTTTCGACCACCAGAAATATTTTAAATGCATCCAGATTTGGATTTTAGTTCTCTACTACACTCAGATTTTAATTCTTTGCATTTCTGTTGGCTTTTTTTTTAGGTGGCCGTCCGTCTGCTTTGCCGTCAATGCTCGGGAACTTGTTTCCACATATAGCAGCATTTTGGACCTTAACTTTGAGATTCATATGGTAACACCTTTGTTACTGTTGGTTGTTTTACCTATGGTGCCTCATTTGGTTGTTTTACCTGTGGTAACACCTTTGTTACTGTTGGTTGTTTTACATATGGTGCCTCATTTGGGAAAAGGATGCTTGGTTACTGTGCTGTACATGTTGAACGATATTACACTGTTGATTCTGAGGCCGATGAAAAAATAACCTCTTGAGTTATTTAGGCCACAACCTTTCGATTGTCCCTCCGAGCCGTATCCGAAATAACGAGGCGGCGATGATAAACATCGGAAAGGTAAAGACAAGAACGTGATAAACAAATAACCTTTGGACAACGATGAGTTGAGCTACTGTAATCGCACAGCGGTTCCCGTTCTCGTATCTAGAAGAAAATCAAAATACATCCGAGCCTCAAAATAATTTTTCGAGTGTGTTTCAAAAATGTTTCAGAATTTGGACTTGTTTCAAAAATGTTTCAAAATGTTTCGAGTGTGTTGCAAATGCGAGCACCAGTTCACATTTGTGAATACCACATTTTTGAAGGAGCTATCGCATTTGTGAAGGGGGGAAAATGGATGTCAGGCTTCGCAAATGCGGAATGGGTCTGGGCTGGGGACATGTCGCTTTTACGAAGGGGCTGACATCACATTTGAGATGTTTAGGTTGCTATTGCGATATCCCTGGGGTCTGACAGGGTTCGCTTTTGCGATCCTTGTGTCGCATTTGCGACATCTACGACTAGGTTAAAAGATTGTATTTCGGGACTTAGTTTCATTTTATCAAATTTTGAGCCCTAGATTCGGTGGGAGGCAATTTTAGGAGGGAATTTTCATACAAAGCTATTCGGTAAGTGATATTGACTCAATTTTGATATTATAACATGATTATTTATGAATTTTAACATCAAAATCATGAAATTTGAAAGGATATTTTGGGGATCTTTGGTTATGTTTTGAAAAATAAAAATTTGAGATTTGAGAATCGATTTGGACTCGGATTTGAAAATCAAACATATATTTGGACTCGTAGGGTTGTGGATAGTCGAGATCTACCTCTCGACTCGGGTTTTGATCGGGCAGACCCGGGGTTGACCTTTATTGAATTTTTTGAAAATGTGTAAAGATATTAATTTTATCAATTGAAATTGTTTTCTCTTGTATCGTTTGATATTATTAAGTCGTTTTTGTTAGATTTGAGACGTGCGGAGGTGAATTTGAAATCAAAAGCAGTTTTAGAGTATTGATCGGGGCTATTTGAGGTAAATATCTTGTCTAACTTTGTGTGGGAAAATCACCCCTTAGAATTTGGTTTAATTTGCATTATTTGTGCTATGCGAAACGATGTGTACATGACATGATGAGTATGTACACGGGCGTATGTGTGATTTGAGGCAGGATTAGACCTTAGTCTATTAATATACCTTGAATTGGGGTTGTTTGCTATATGAACATGCCTTATGTTGAATATTTCCCGCACCCTTATATGTTTGTCATGTTATTGTATCTTGTTGTGAGCTGTGGGCTATATCTTGATGTGATTTGGGGATATTGTTGCTTTTGTGATATTGTGGCCTATGTGGGCTTATTGTACGTGTTGATTATTGTGGTGTGGAGTATAAGGGTAGCGAGATGTGCATGTGGCGGCATAATGGTGTTGTTTATTGATGCGCATGCGGCGAGATAAGGGGGCTTATGTGCGTGTAGCAATATAAGGGAAAATATTTCAATGTGATGCTCACGCAACAACATAAGGGTGGCTTGTTGATGATGTTATGTGGTATTTCAAGGTGATCCTTCTATGAATCTGAAGTTGTTTCCTTAACCTCTCTGATACTGAAATGTAGAATCCAAAATGATATAGAAATACCACGAGTCACGACACCTTCCAATGCAAATCTCAGCTCTTAGCCACATACAAATCCGGGAAATCCTCAAATACCACATATGAAGCTTGAACTCATTAGAATTTTCTCGGAAGTCATCCACTCTGTTCAAATCCCCAGCGCACTGTTGATACGAGCCAAACAACTTGTACTTCATTAACACACAAATACCTCCAGAAGTAACCCACATCCCGAAGCACCCGAGTGAATCCCTACTCTCTGCATACTAACACCACCACGAATAACAAACCCGAATCACTCCTAGATTTCCATATATCTGTGAAGTGTAATTCATCATGCATTCATAATTTTCCTTACGACATCCTTTAAAAAACCCTCTTCAAGTCATAACTGATCCACAAACATGCCTCATGCCAAAACTAATGTAATACATAACCATGCAACCTGATCGTCAAGAGCAGACTGCACCAATTAGCTCAAAGCCATAGAACCCAACATCCGCTAACCCACAGTTCCCTTACTCCATTACTGCCATAATCCCGCACTGTAATTCAACAAAATCATTCGTAAGCTCATGTAACACAAATCATAAAATACCTCAAATCATCTGCTAAGCTCACATTCGTTCTCGTGATAGTCAAGCCAACTTCCTCAAGCGATCCAAACTCAAATTGCAACACATATAACCCACTGGTTGAAAGAAATTCCCCACAAAATCATTATAAGGATCACACATCCATAGACCACCCCACAAGAGATAACCCACCTACTTAGCCTCAAACTGACATTTCACTACGCACTAAAATGGTCATAACTACTATGGTCATAACTCATCAGCAAGACATAAGAATCTACTTCATCCCACAAATGAACAACACGAAAGATCCCTACGGCGTGCATCCCGATCCCATTGCGGCGTGCATCCCGATCCCATAACTGTCATTCATACCCAGGCACTCGGCCTTACTTAGTCATCAACCTCTCTAATCTCACCACGGGCTCACAATGTCATGGAAACAACCAAGAACAATGATATGATGAATCAATAATTAACTGAGATCGATCGCTACGGGTATAAACAATACCGACACAAAGCCTAAACATGATATCTAGCATGATTTACAGTTCAACTACTTTATATCATGACGAAAACATGGATATCAACAGGATAGAGTCACTAAACGGTGCCATGGAATCACCCAGGTCATAATTCTCACGGTGCACGCCCGCACGCCCATCACTTGACGTGTGCGTCACCTCAATACCAATCACATAACACATAACTTGGGGTTTCGAACCCTCAGAACCAAGTTTGAAAGCGTTACTTACCTCAATTCAAGCAAAGTCCTACTCCGAAATGCCCTTGCCTCTTAATTCGTCCTCCGAACATTCCGAATCTAGCCACAAGTAATACAATATCAATATGGGCTAAAGGAATCAATTCCATATGAAAATTACCAAATTAGACTCAAAATCCGAAATTGGTTCAAGCCTGGCCCCCGTGACCACGTCTCGAAATCTGACAAAATTTACAAAACTAGATAGCCCATTCACTCATGAGTCCATACATACAAAATTTATCCAAATCCGAAATCATTTGGTCCCTCAAATCCTTAATTTAAACTCTCTAAAATCCCAAGCCCCAACACCCTATTCACTCTAAACTCCTAATTAATAATGAACAAGCTATAGATTTACGAAATTTATACCATTATGGGTTAGAATCACTTACCCCAACATTGCTCTTTGAAAACTTTCGAAAAATCGCCTATCCTGAGTTTCTCAAATCCAAAAATTGAAAAATGAAGACAAAACCACGATCTGGGGCTTTTTTACCCAGCAATATCGCACCTGCGGCCCCTTTTTCCGCTTCTGCGACGCCACACCTGGGGAATTTCAATCGCAGTTGCGGAACTCACTCAAGATCCCAGGTTCCGCATCTGCGGCCAACCTTTCGCACCTGCGCAAAATTCTCCGCATCTGCAAAGCCAGTCATGTCCTTCCCTTCCGCATCTGCGCCCCAGGTCTCGCACCTGCGGGCTCGCCCTTCGCAGGTGCGGAAATACCAGTAGCAATAGCTTCAGCTGCATTTTCCAACTTCAACCAATCCGTTAAGGACACGGAATCACTCCGAGCCCATCGGGACCTCAACTAACCATACCAACAAGTCATATATCAACATACAAACTTAGTCGAGCCTTCGAATCACTCAAAACAACATCAAAACATCAAATTACCCTCGGATGCAAGCCTAAGAACTTCTAAACATCCGAATTTCACAAATGACACTGAAACCTACCGAACCACATCCGAATGACCTCAAATTTTACACACCCGTTACAAATGACACCATGAACCTACTCCAACTTTGGGAAATCCATTCCGATCCCGATATGAATTTTCCACTGCCGACCGAAATCACCCAACTTCCAACTTTCGCCAATTCAAGCCTAATTCCACTACGGACCTCCAATTCACATTCCGGATGCGCTCCTAAGTCCAAATTCACCTAACGGAGCTAACAGAACCATACAAATTCCAATCCAAGACCGTTTATACATAAGTCAACATCCGGTTGACTTTTCTAACTTAAGCTTCTACTTAAAAGACTAAGTGTCTCAATCAACTCCGAAACCACTTCGGACCCGAACAAACTAACCAGGTATAACACAATATAGCTGAAGGACACAGAAAGAAGCAGAAATGGGAAAAACGGGGCTATAACTCTAGAAATGACTGGCTGAGTCGTTACAGGCTCATAGCTCACAGAAGCATAATCTAATTATATAACCCGAAATATCACAATATGCCTTAAATACAACTCAAACTCGTGTCACGTACAAGGACACCAATAACATGTGAAACAACATATCAAAAGTGCAAAGAGACAAAGATATAATATGCAGATGTAACTATCATGACTGTAATGTATGAATACAGTTAAGGCAAATAGCTCAACATAGCAAAAATAGCCCTAACATGTCTCAAACAACTAAGCAGATAGAGTAGACATGATTTCTAGCATAAATAATAACTTACGTAGTCATTCAAATGAGAAAAACATGATATCAAAGAAGCATGATATCAAAATAAGGCACATAATAGCCTACGAACTACCCGGATCATGAATACCTTGATGCACGCACACACGCCCATCACCTAGCGCGTGCGTCACCCCGAACACATCTCAAATATCATAGTTCTCAGGGATAATTACCCTTAAATCCAAGTTTAGATATCTTACTTACCTAGAACAAGCCAAATCAAATATCTAACAAGCCAAACAATACTCTAGAAATGCAATCCCACATGAATCAACCTTCAAACGGGTGAAAACTAGCTAAAAGCAACTCAATAACATCAAATAATGCCTAAGGAAACAAACCCAAGAGATAAATGTCGAATCTTTAATCAAGAACTCAAAGTCAACCAAAAAGTCAACCCAGACTCGCAGCTTGGAACCCGACAAGACTTACAAATTCTGACAAACTATTTGAATACGAGTCCAACCATACTAATTTCATCTAATTCTGACTCCGAAACGATGTTCAAGACTAGATTATTCTCTTTGAAAAAGTTTTTGATAAAAAAATCCACAATTCTCCATTCAAAACTTGGATTAATTCATAAATAAACTAGGGTAATCATATTAAAATACTAAAATTAAGGTTATATACTGACCCCCTGAAAAGATAAGAAGAACGCCGCGAAAAGCACCTCAATCGGAGCTCTAGAATGCAAGATATGCTCAAAATACCAAATGAACGCAGTCTGATTTTTTTATACATAGGAATTTCTGCTTTTGCGCCCAAAAAGCCGCACCTGCGGTTTTCTTGCTATCATTTCCGTTTTTGTGGACCACTTTTTGCACTTGCATGTAGGGGTGTTCATAAAAACCCGAAAAACCGAACCTAACCGAAAATCAAACCAAATCGACCAAAAAACCGATATTTTAGGTTTGGTTTCGTTTTGGTTTTAAATTTTAAAAACCGATCAAATTTGGTTTGGTTTTGATTTTAATAAAAAAATAATTGAAAAAACCGAACCAAACCGACTATAAAAGTAGCTATTTAAATTTATTATTACACCTATATATATATGTATATTTTTATATAAAGTTTCTAAAATTTTATGGTACATATTAGTCATTTATATTATTAGTCTAGTTTTTTGCTAATAAAATAATCTGATTCTTTATCTTCTAGTTTGATTGGTAGTTTTCTTTTACTAAGTATTAGAATTTATTTCATGTTAAAAATAATTAATTTTTAATTGAGTACTTAAGTTATTCATCACTATTTGAGTCAGTTATTATCAATATATCTTAGTAAATGATAGATTTCTCGAAGAGCAATTGGTTTGATAGTGTTACGTTGAAAATGTAGTCGCCGGAATATGCGTTTGGTAGTGTATGTCTCATATTTAAGAAAAAACCGACAAATAACCGAAAAAATCGAAAAACCAACAAAAATCGAATCGATATAAAACCGATTTAATTTGTTTGGTTTGGTTCCAATATTTGAAAAACCGACTTACTTGGTTTGGTTTCTTTTTAGGGAAAAATCGACCCAAACCGAACCATGAACACCCCTACCTGCATGATCGTAGATGCGGACCTCACTTCGCATCTGCGAAGCACCAACAACAACTAACTTCTCGGGCACTAAAATGGGCATAACTCCTTCTTAAGATGTCCAAATTCGAGGATTCATTTTGCTATAGCCCTAGTAATTACGATAATGATCTAATGCTTCAATCAAAACAGAATTTGGATCTCATTTTCTTAATGTGGTACCATTTATGCTTGAAGAAACGACGACGAAACAAAAAAAACGAACGCAACACCACCCAATCCTTTTCGAAACTCACCCGAGCCCCTAAAAATCCTGTCCGAACATACCAATAAGTACCAAAACATAATACGGACCTACTCGATGCCTCAAATCCCATATAGCAACATCAAAACCACGAATCGCACCTCAAATCAAACTTAATGAACTTTTGAACTTTCAACTTCCAAAACTCGCGCCGAACCATATCAAATCAATTCGGATTGACCTCAAATTTTGCACACACGTTTCAAATGACATAACGAACGTCTTCCAACTCCCGGAACCTCACTCCGAACCTTATAACATCAAAGTTAATTCCCGGTCAAACCTATGAACTTTTCAAACCTTCAAATTGTCAACTTTCACTAGTTTGCGCCAAAACCTTCTAGAATCATCTAATTGCAAATTCGGGCATACGTCCAAATCCAAAATCACCATTCACAGCTTTATGCAAGAAATGAAATATGCTCAAACCCACTGGGAAAATGATACAGTAACAGACCTCCTCACTAACTTTATCTTCTTTTTTGCAGGTTTGAGCTGACTTAATTCACTTGACCTTTCGAAGTGTATTGTATTAGAATCCATGATGCTCTATCTGCTGGGAAAAGGCCAGTGTTTTAAGCCAAGCCTTTCTCTAATAGAGATGAAAAAGATTAGAAACCACTAGGTTTGCCATTTGGCATACACATCACACCACATCACTTGACCATCATAAACTAATTCTAAACCTTAAAGGCCACAGGATGAGCAGCTACTTGAACCATTTACATCCAGTATACACTCAGTCCATGAAACTCAACTCATCACACCCACAATTATCACCACAAAATCCCAACAAGAACACACAACCTTCATCTCAACCCCACATCTTCCACCCACCTACACTCTTTCATAACTATAGAAGTAATTATACCCTCCATCAGGATCATCTACTTCACTTTCTCATTGGCAACATATCCCTCTTCCCAAAAGTTCTCAGAAGATACAAGAACCTGAGAACACACACTCATAATCATAAGAAAAGACCCTGTTATTTCACTAACTCCGTTTTCTATTTTGAAGGTACTATTTCTTATGATCTCCTCCACCTCTTGATATACACTCATTGTATGGTATTAACATTTTCAATGCTCATTCCACTGAGGGTTAATCAAGGGTGCAAACATTGCCAATCCTCAGACACACACAACCTATCATGCCCAAAGCAATGCAGTTGGAAATTGCTAGTCAATATTATGTGCCCATATTTATTCTTTGAACGTGGTAGAAACAGAATGGCAACTCCAAAATATCTAACTGATCCTCCTAGAAACTATATTAGAGAGCCTAAAAATCCATAGCTCCATTTTCTAAATTGGGGTTAAACTCAATTATGCTCTCACATAGGCTATCGGTTACTACCAAATCACCATGCAATCTTCAGTACCATTCCTCGTCTCCCCAGCTGCAACCTACAACCTTGACCAACTCTCAGAATCCACAAGAACCTGAGAGCATTGCCATATTTGATCAACAAAAGGTCTCAGGGCAGTAATGCCCAAAGCTTGCAGCACCCCTGCATCACTAACTGTAGTGCCATAGTCTTTCTTCCCAGAAAAAGGGGCAATGGTACTCTTTTAATACTAACTTGTTTGTTGTTTTTTGTAGGTACATTAACTAGGTATAGAACTCTGAACCGCTCACTCTCAATGTGTGGTATCAACATCCCAGATGCTCAGTCTGTTATGAGTGCATCAAAGTTCTTGGACCTACCCTTCTGATCATGTAATACAAACACACACATCACATTCAAACAACAATGATACATGAAAAAACCACTGCATCAGGACAATAGTTTCAGCAATATCTCATGGACTCATCAGTGCTCTGGTTCACATGCCATATGAACACACTATTGAGAACTGGTTATGGGCACATCAGAGTCTCTACAACAGCCAGTCACAACCACCAATGCAGTGCTCCATCTCTTCTGTCATGGACACAAAACACAGACAACTCATTGTTCTTCATCTTTTGGACATCTATATGCTTCTCTTCAACCCGACTTTCCTTGTTGGCAATGCTAAAGCTATGATGAAGATAGGTTCCTGGTGTTATAGAACTAACCCCATTCTTGGATGCATATTCTTTTATTGTCACTTCATTTGGGATAATTTGTCCAAACTTTAGATATAGTTCCTCCTATAAGTGGAAAGAGTCTATCCAAATTTTTTGCGCAGTTGACCTAGGTTACTCTTATTTTTGGAGTCCATTTGCTTACCCAATATGGATAGGCATATGGTACCATCTTATAGGTCTAAATTCACTTATTGTACATGATTCAATTGAGGGTCTTTTTTTAAACTATCAATTGATTATCCACCATAGGTTTGGAAGTAAGGTTCATGTCCCCCTCCGATGGTGTAAATATTGGTTTCATATTTATAAAAACTAGCCCTAGGTACAAAGCCTAGTGGTTTTATAAAAAAAATAAAAAAAATCACCGTTCCTACCTAATGGTACAGTCAAAACTCCGATCAAATATACAAAAGCCAAACTTGGTCAACTCTTCTAATTTAAAGGTTCCTATTTAAGAATCATTCTCTAAAATCAATTTCGAACAACTCGAAGACGAAAATTGATCATACACGCAATTCGTAATACATCATATAAAGCTACTCAAGACCTCAAATCGCCGAACGATATGCCAATGTCCAAAATGGCCGATCGGGTCGCTGTAGATTTATACCTCAAATTGAGGTGTAATTTTGAAATAAATTACATATCCGGGCTCGAGGGGTGAATAGGTAATCAAGATTTGGTCTTAATTATGAATTTCGACCACGTGAGTCCAGGTTGACTTGTTCACTTATGTTAAAGATTGAACCTTTTTCATTCGAGGGTAGTTTATAAAGCTTATTTTAACTTGTTTGAATAATATTTGACTAGATTCGATTGGTTTGGAGGCTTGTTCTAAAGGAAAAGCCGTGTTGGATTGTTTATTGTGTTCCTAAAAAGAGATAAGTGTCTTGTTAACCTTGATTTAAGGAAAATTGGGTAGAATCGAGTCATTTTGCTGTGTGATCTATGTGTTTGGAGGCGTATATGCAAGGTGAAAAGTGTATATGCATTGGCCATGGGATAAGCATGCAGGTAGAATTATCCCTATTTGTGCCATGTTATTTGTGTATCATGTTTTCCATACTATAGATATATTATTTAATTCTTTAATTTCTTGTATTCATGTTACTCTTCTATGTTGAGATTATCGAGATATTAGTGCTGAGATTGTTGAATAGTTGATTGGTTGTTGATGCTAATTGTTGGAAGATTCTCATGTGACGAGTTGTGTTCAAATACTATGGTTGATGCTAAATTTGCTTCCTACCTTGCTTGGTAATATGATGTGTGTGATTGCTTGGTGAGGAAGAGTGAAATGCACGAAGGGTGTTGCCGTGCTTGTGAGGAAGAGTGAATGTGCATGAAGATTGTTTCCGCGCCTTATTTATATATTGATATTATTGCTTGAGTGAACGTGAGGACATGCAAGAAGGGTGTTTCCGTGCTTGTTAGTATTTTATTATGTAAGGATGAGAGTAAAAGTACGAAGGGTGATGCCGTGCAATTATTTTTACAATATAATATGAGGATGAGAGTAAAAACACGAAGGGTGATGCTGTGCAATTTTGTTAATTTCATTGCTCTTTACTTTGATATTTGGAATGTGGACTTGGCTTTGTGTTTACGTTATTTACTTTTGGAGGGGGCTCACTCTGTGACACTTTACTTTATGTTTTTGTTTTATGCCCCTTTACTTGTGTACTTGTTATCCATTTTACTTGTCATTACCTCGTTGTTATATTTGATGCTTTATCTATTATTTCATACTTCTTGATATATAACTGCATCGGTTTATTAAGGTGTCTTGTCTTATCACTACCCCGCTGGGGTTAGGCTCAACTTACTAAGTACATTGAGTCGGTTGTACTCATGCTACACTTCTGCACTTCTTGTGCAGATTCGCACATCGGTACCAGCGAAGTCCCGAGAGGTTCTTAGCGGATATCGGGCAGGTGATTCGAGGTAGAGCTGCATTCCATTCGTAGGCCTAAGAGTCATCTTCTTATTTCTATTGTAATGTTTCTATCTTTCGTACAATGTTGCGCTTCTTTTAAGACAATGTATTTAGTAACTCTAGAAGCTCATGTACTTGTGAATGCACATCTTGGGATGGTTTGCGTTAGATGTTGGTTTTAGACTTATCATGTTTATCTCAGAATTACTTTTACGCTATGTTAGTATCCTGTTGTTAGGCATTTATTGCAGTTCTTTTGTATTTTACTGCTGTGTGTTGACTTGCCTATCAAGCGGTGTTAGGCGCCATCACAACTCCGATTGATTGGAATTTTGGGTTGTGACAGTTCCTCTGAAAAGCTCAAACAAGTATACGACACGTGAGAAAACACATGGAAGCCTGACAATTCAATTTTGGCGCATAACATTGAAGGGTAGAATTGTCCATACGATCTTGAACTGATATAAAATCTTCTTACCTGTTTTTCAGCTCCCATCTCGACTTCGAAAAGAAGAGACTCCATTGTTGACGCAAAGGCAAGGTAGGAAGAGTAACACAAGATTAAAGAGCTTTTCCTGGATTTTTCTTCTTTTATGGGTTCTACTTTATTTTATACATTGGATTTTATCTCTAGAATGATTGTAGGATAATTTTCCATTACTAGGATTTTGATGAACCCTTTGTTGAGAGAGTTTGAATAACTCGTTTGAATTCTTGATATCATATTCTATTTATTTGACTGCACCTTTATTGAATTTATTTGTTGAGCTCACAATTGTTTCTACCATCATTCTTGGTTGATCTTAGAAAAAACTCTCAAGTTTGGGACATTCAGATAAAAATATTTGAGGTTAATTACGAGATTAATTAAATTAATTTAAAATTATTCTAGGAATATTACAATTTATTTGCAACCCTAAACTGGATAGATATTAATGGTCTTGAATTATTTTGAAAACGGAGATCAAGAACAATATTGCTAGTGATTGAGAAATTCTAGCAATGGAATCTATACCCAAGGGAAATAGAATCACATCAAGCGCATTGTCACGATCCAAAATTTGCTAGGTAAGCCACAATCATAATCAACTAAAGCAAGGCATAACCAGATATAATTAGCTGACATAACGTAAATAAAGCATAAATACATCTCAATTTAATAATACCAAATGCGAAAAAATCCAACAACTACCAAAATTTGGTAGTACAAAGTCATGAGCTACTAAGACGAAACACAAATGAGCCTCACAATACAAGAGTATTGTCTAGAATACGATAGACAACATAAAAAGAAAGAAGGGGATTTTGGGTTGCGGATCAAGTATGACAGCTCACCACGAAATTTTCGAGATGTAACTACTAAACACCTTCCTGAACATCGCTGGGTCCAGTCTCAATATTTGTACAAAAATATACAGAAGTATAGTATGAGAATAATTACAATGTGTACTCAGTAAGTATTACGTCTAATCTCGAAAAAATTGTGGCAAAATTTTAACAAAAGTATAATACTCACCTTCACAACCTAAGCAGTTCATAATGGCATGAAAATGTAAAATTTAGCCAAGAACATCAAATATAGCATCAAGGTGTACAAATAAGAGATAGGATAAGCATACTTCTAAAACAAGATAACCAAAGCATAATTCAATATACATGTTTGCACATAAAAATGATATGCACCAAGTAGCATCTATATGAATACTTCTAGATGAGTCTAGGATAATCATGCATGCTCAAGACTCAATCATAACCAATATCCAACACATCTCATGTGCTCCAATATGATCCAGCACATCCCATGTGCTCTAACTCGATACGTGTATCACTTGCGCTCAAAGAGCCTAATGTAACATAGGTAATCACCTAACTTCGGAGGGAACATATCCATATCCAAGCACGACATAGAAACACATCGTGCCATAACATAACAATATCATAATAACCACATGACATGAACCATCGTGCCATAACAATATCAATCCGCTCATAATGTCCCAATGTGCCATAACCGTATCAATATGTGTCAAGATCTCCATCTCTAAGGATGTATTCATATGCTCAAGAAATAAACAATAAGATGCTCAAGGACATAATAAATAAAAATGTAGATGTGTGCTCATGATATAAATTATGACTACGACTAAATCAAGTATATCAACAATCTCAAAAATAGCCCATCATGCCCAAATAAAATATCATAAGCTAAAACATTATTTATATCATGAATAAATAGGCCGATATAGTTATACAATCTAATAACGCACAATCCAAGAAGAACAACTAACCAAACAAATCATGAAAAAGCCTAAAACTACCCAAAATATGGTATAGCCTTGGTGTACGTATATACGCTCGTCACCTTGTATATATGTCACCCAAAATCATGTAGCTTGTAACAAGTGTGTCCAATTTGCAAAAAATATTTCTCTTAACAAGGTTAGACAAGAAACTTACCTTCTGCTGGAATAGCTTCAACCCTCAAATACCATTTTTTCTTTGGAATTCTCCTCCAAACGTTCTAAATCTATCCATATAATACTTAATAGGTTCAAATAAGGTCATAGAAATCAATTCCTAACAATAAAGCTTCATTCTTTAATCAAATCTCAAAAGTCAATAGAAAGTTAACCTCGACCCACATAGTTAAAACCCAAGTCCAAGGTTAATTCTGGTGACCCATACCCCACGAGTCCAAATAAATAATTGGTTTCCAAATATGAGTCCAAATCGGTACTCAAAATCTCAAAATGCACCCTCTTAAGTTGTGGACAAAAACTCAAAATTTTACTCTTAAAATTCGCGTTTTAGGTGTAGAAATCCAAAATCAAAATACATGATCAAATCCAAGTAAAAATTACCTACTCTCAAGATTTGAGTGAAAATCCTCTTCAAAATCTCCTTATTCCATTCCAAAACTCAAAAATGGAGAAAATGAGCTAAATCTCGACTTCAAAGAATCTGACAGGTATTTCGCAGGTGCGACCTGATTGGTTGCAGGTGCGACCCCAAGCACCGCAAGTGCGAAACCTCCTTGCCCTAACCTCCTTGCACAGATGTGAACCTCCATTCGCAGGTGCGATCCACGAACTGCAGGTGTTGCTACACCAAAGAATCTAATTTTTTAACGTAGCTCAAAATGATCCAAAATGAACCCAAAACTCACCCCGAGCCCCCCATAACCCATTCCAATCATCCTAACATGTTCGTTTACCCTATATAAACTTGTCCAAGAGCTCGAAATACCACAAATAATATCAAAACAAATAATCAAGTATCAAACCAAAAATCTCAAATTCTCTTTAGTTTAAAATTTTAACTTTCGACTAGGAGCACTGAATCAACACAGGGCCACTCGAGACTCTAACCAAAAATACGTACAAGTCCAAAATCATCATACGACCATATTAGAACCTTTAAGACATCATTCCGGGATCGTTTACCCAAAATATTGAGTTTGGTCAACTCTTCCGACCTTAAACCTCAACTTAGGAAATAAGTGTTTCAAATTACTCCCGAACCTCTCGGAGAACACACCAACCTTTTAGCCAAAACCTGAACATCTATGACCAATGGTCTCTCCATTGCAGCTATAAATGCTAAGCTACCCATGCTCTCCGCCTTCCTACTCAAGGCATTAGCCACTACATTAGCTATCCCCAGATGATACAATATGGTGATATCATAGTCTATAAATAAATCCAACCATCTCCACTGCCTCAAATTAAGAACCTTTTGCTTGAATAAATGCTAGAGACTTCGATGATCGGTGTAGGCCTCACATGGCACGTTGTATAAGTAATGCCTCCATATCTTGAGCACGTGAATAATGGCTACTAACTCCAAATTATGCACGAGGTAGTTCTTCTCAGATACCTTCAACTGACGATATGCGTAGGAAATCACTCTTCCATCCGCGCCAAGTCTAATACGTGATTCATCACCATACACAGCGTAAGACCTCGAACCAGTGGGCAACACCAACATTGGTGCTGTAGTCAAGGATGTCTTGACCTTTTAAAATCTCTCCTCACACTCATTGTACCATCTAAAAAGAGAGCATTTCTGAGTCAACTTGGTCAATGGGGCTGAGATAGATGAAAACCCCTCCATGAAATGGTAATAGTAGCCCACCAAACCTAAGAAGCTCCGAATCTTTATATCTGAGGTAGGTCTAGGCCAATTCTGAACTGCCTCTATCTTCTTGGGGTCTACCTTGATACCATCAGAAGATACAACATGACACAAGAAGGCAACTGAGTCAAACCAGAACTCACACTTTGAAAACTTGACATATAGCTGGCGATCCTTCAAAGGCTGAAGTACAATTCGTAGGTGCTACTCATGCTCCTCTCTACTACGAGAGCAAACCAGAATATCACCAATGAAGACAATCACAAAGGAATCCAAATAAGGCTTGAACACTCGGTTCATAAAATTCATGAATGTTGCTGGAGCATTAGTCAAACCAAATGACATCAACAAGAACTCATAATGACCATACCGAGTCCTAAAAGTTGTTTTAGGGACATCTGATGCCCTAATCTTCACCTGATGGTAGCCAGATCTCAAATCAATATTGGAAAACACCTTGGCATCCTGAATCTGATCAAATAGATCATCAATCCTAGGCAACAAATACTTGTTCTTAATGGTAACTTTGTTAAACTGCCGATAGTCAATGCACAACCTCATCGATCCTTCCTTCTTCTTAACAAACAACACTAGCGCACCCCAAGGTGAAACACTCGGTCTAATAAATCCCTTGTCAAGCAAGTCCTGCAACTGATCCTTCGATTTTTTCAATTCTGTTGGAGCCATACGGTATGGTGGAATAGAAATAGGCTGAGTGCCTGGAACCAAATCAATACAATAGTCAATATCTCTGTCGTTTGGCATACCCGACAAATGTGCAGGAAACACCTATGAAAACTCCCTCAGTTCACTGAATCCACCGAACAAACCTCCGCACTAGAATCTCAGATGTAAGCTAAATACGCTAGACACCCCTTGTCAACCATATGCCAAGCTATCAGATATAAAACCACCCTGCTAGTGGAACGCCCGAGGGTCCCTCTCCACTCTAATCTCGGCAACCCCGACATGGCTAAGGTCACAGTCTTGGCATGACAATCCAAGATAGCGTAATATGGGGAGAACTAATCCATACCAAGAATGAACTCAAAATAATATTCTACAACAAAAGATCAACTATAGTATCAAAATCATTAATAGTAACAACACAAGACCGACACACCCGGTCAACTCCTATGGAATCTCCAACCAGTGTAGACTGAGAAACAAAAACATCAAGAGAATCACGAGGCATACTCAAGTGCGATAAAAAATATGAAGACACCTAAGAATACCTAGAACTCCGATCAAACAACACAGAAGTATCTCTGTGACAGACTGAGTTAATACCTGTAATAACTGCATCGGACGACTATGCCTTGGGCCTACCCCGAAATACATAAAAATGAGGCTAAGCCCCACCAACATGTCCTCCACTAGAGGACGACCTCTCACTGGCCGACCTCTACCTCTAACTGATTAGCCTCCACCCAGGGCTACCTGACTCCTTCCTCTAGCTGGCTGAACGGGTGGTGAAGCAACTGGTGCCAGAATAATGGCACGAGTACACGTATAAATGAAAGGTAAAAATGTATTTAGAATATAAATAAGGGTACTAATGATGAAGGTGACCGAAATTATTTGACACGTGCCATGGTTTTGGAAATGTACCTTATAGTCTTAACTTTTTGAAAATGATCATTTTTCGCAAGTTTCGTGTTATCTAGGACCTGGCCTTTCTTGATGAGTGAAACCGGCTAGGGTGTCATGTCCCAAAAATATTTGAAAGGGTTTGTGTGTTTTAAAATTCAAATGGGCTGAAACAAAACCCAACAGCCTTTTAAAAATCCAATTCTAGTTTTGCTGACTACTGAAATTGATTGGGCCAAAGACCCTATTTCGCAGTTTCTAATTTCCAAAATAATGGTTTGTAGGTTTGTTCTTTTGAAAAATCAATCTGCAAGAGTCTCATGAATTTAGTGGATTAAACTAATTATTTAAGCAGAATTTGAAACAAAATTATAACGAGAAGTTCGAATTAAGTTGACTGCTATTTTGATCCCTAATCAATTTCACCTAAGAGAATTTCCTATATAATCACTAAGAGAAGAAGGAAACCGTGCAATACGTTTAACGTTAATCATCACACCAATACAAACATGCATTAATGAATATAAGAAATAGGTTCCGAGGGGCTAGACTCCATTCTTGTTGGAGTGCTACTAGACAGGCGCAACATTAGCTCTATTGGATCGGGAAAAGACAACAGGAAGCGACAACAACGGCACCCTAGTTGCTCAAACTGGGCTAGAGCCCAAAAGGAGCTCAACAGGCCCAATGGAGTATTCATGCAAAAGAAGGAAAAGATAAGAATTAGTATAAGCTTGCTTCAATCACTAAGTAAAAACCATAAAAAAAACATAATCGCGTAAATACACAACTGTTATGCCAAAGAATTTATAATGCTCAAACAAAATACTTGTGAATAGTTATCCCAAAGGATAAATAGGGATCAATATATTCCAAAATTTTTCAAAGTTTATGATTATCTGATGTTTGACTATAATTATATATTTTTAGTGCATTACTTATCTTATATTTTGATGCTTTAATACTAAATTGTATTATATTTGTGCTTAATTGAGTTTATTTTATGTGTAGGTACTTTAAAAATAAAATTAGGAGCAAAGTAAAGATTTTATATGTATTTTATACATCTACAAAAATGATTCATGATTATTTAATGATTGAAAATATAATGATGTCATAATTGGGTAATGATTGTAGACAAAAGTATACAAAGAAACAAGGAAAGAAAGTGAGGCAGTACATTGAATCAAATATTGGAAAAGGAAAGTTAGGTAAAAAGCACTTCATCTTAAAGAACTGAATAGCCCGTTTGAACATAAGAAATTTTTCTTTTTTTTTTTCAAAAGTTTTTCATTTTTTTCCGAAATCAGCGTTTGTTCATAAAATTTTCAATTTTCACTTGAAAATACTTTTTGAAATTTTTTGAAGTTTTGAAAAACTCCAAAAAGTAATTTTTCAAAATTTTCACTCAAATTACTCACAAAACTTCAAAAACAACCCAAAATTATATTCATGTCCAAACAAAACTCTAATTTTCAAATACCATTTTTACTTGAAATGTTTTCACTTTTTTTTTTGGAATTTTACAATTCTTATGTCCAAACACCCACGAAGAATTGAAGCAGCGAAACACTGAGACAGAGGCAGGCGATGCAAGGATTTCATCTCGCGTTTATCCTTGCGACGCGAGGTCCAGCATGAGGTGTATCGCGTGGTTCACGTGGCGACGCACAGTGTCCGCGATTAGAAGCTATTTTTTCTCTTTTTTAATTTTGGATTTGGTTATTTCGTTTAGACTTTTTCCTACACTTATAAATACTTTTAAACATAATTTTTACAAAACTTTTAACCAAGAGAGAGCGTAAAGCCGCCGAGGAGGCCGAGTTTCATCCTTTTTTCCACCAACCTTAATTTTATATTTATTTGTATGATTTGTTATTTGGCTACCATGTCTATGTGGAGCTAAATTTCATGTTCTAGGGTTGTGGTTATTTCATGAATATTGTTATTCGAATGTTGATTTTGATTTCTTGATTTATCATATTGGTTTATTTATTCAATCCTACGGCTAATAATTTGATTGCTTGATCACCAATTAAATACTATCTACGAATCTAGAATTAAACTCGAAAGTGAGATTTCTAGATTGCACATAGGATTGAGTAGAGTATGTTCTTGAACCCGTGCATCGAGGAATGGATTCGCGGTTAGGATAGATATATGCTAATTGCCTTGCTTGGTTATTATACAGGAATTACGAATGCATTCTTGCTGATTCTAACTCTATAGATATATAGATGTTAGGTTAGCTTGAATAGGTAAGTAAGAGATCGACAGATTCTTATGAGCAATATTAACCCCGTCAACCAATAAACCAGATAAATTAATTAGCCAATTCACTTGAAGAATTCAATAGGATTGATAGAGAGCCCATAGCCCTAGATCGTTTTCATCATATTGATAACATAAAAATCTGCTCTTATTTTGTTAAGAGATCACTATTTGTTTTCCTTTATTTTAATTAGGTTAGGATCAATACTTCTAGGTTTAATTTTTGTTTAGATAATTAGGATAGTCTAATTTAGTTAATAGTTGATAATAAGTACTCGTGGCTTCGACATCCGACTTCTAGTCACTTTATATCTTGACGACCGCGTATACTTGTGTGTACGTTTGGCCGCAACATATTTTTGGCGCTGTTGTCGGGGACTTAGAATTAGCTATTTTTCTAGATTAAATTTTCTTTTAGCAAATATACTACTAGGTAGGATACCTATATATATATATATATATAAGGATCCAATGTTTACAACTTGTCCAAGACCAAAACTAAAAGATGCAAAAATAAAGCTAGCTAATTACAATTTGTATAAAAGACTGTCTCCAACATTTGGTTTTGTGTGTATTCAAAAGACAAGGACAAAACTTCAATGTAGCACCTCTAACGCTCTCACCAGGATCCAAGTTTTGCATTCCAAAGGACAAGGCAAATATGAATCTCAAATCAACAACACCTACTTCTGAGGCTGTCCAAGCATCCAAGCATCTTGTGCATGCAATGATTTTGAGTTTGAGCATCCCACACCCAATTTTCATTAAGTAGCTGACCATACCTATACTGAGGAGAGGCTGTAGATTAATCGAACTAACACATGTAAATGTTCATATCAGAAAGTAAGAGCTGCCAGAAATGGCCTTTGCAAAAGCTCCTAGCCTGTTTTTCAATCCAAAACCTAGCACTGTCATAACACCTCCAGACCGGGGATGTACACATACTAATACCACTGAAAGAAGTCATGAAAATACTTAGAATACCAAGCATAGACAGTTGAACTTTTAAGGCCATTGGATCCCAGATTGAGTTCACCATTTGAATGTTCAGTAGACTATAGCTAGTCTTACAAACACTATGTGATCTTTCATGTTGAGTAACCTCTAGCCTGATTGCATTAACAGTTCCATATAACATTCGATCACCACTAGAATGAGCATGATGACATGTTAATACCACTGGAAAATAACCTAACACTATACAGAATAAATAGGTAAAACAATTAGTAGCAACAACAGGCTTTATAGTCAGACATATGTTCATCAGTCAGGTTCTTTACTTTTGGAAATCCTAACCCTAAGGTTAGGAGTTTGAGACTTTTCAAGATTGATTAGTCTCCTCCCTGCACTTGGCAGTTAAGAGAAAGAATAAAACTGAATTGTACCTGAAAAAGAGAACACAAGGTTAGTTAAATAATCTGCTTCTGTGCCCTCCCTTAGAACATACTTATACAACATATTAAAATGCTCTTTCATCTCCTTGATCCTCTTAACTTCAGCCCCAATACACCATGGAGGATCCCAATCTGCATCAATGATCTTCTTCATACCCAATGAATCTGTCTCCAATATAAGAGGATGTAGGTCATGAGCTACACAATAGGACAATCTTTCTTCTATTGCCTTTGCCTCAACCGCAACATTGGTTGTTTTATCTAGTTGTTGTGCCTTTGAATACACAAATCCCCTTCTCTATTCCTCACACAAAAATCAAAAGAACTAGGACTAGGATTGCCTCTTGAAGCCCCATCAGTGTTGCACTTGTACTAGCCAGTATAAGACAATTGCCATGTCACTCGTTTAGTAACAATCACTGGCCTATACTCCTCAAAGAACCTTACTATATCTGGCCAGAGATATAGAATATCAGTGAGCCAACTGTATCTGACCTTTGCCAAGAAGTACATTGTCTTGTTGATCTCATGTATGAACCTATTGACTGAAACATATTCTTCATTCTTATTGGTGTTTCTCATCTTCTAGAACTCACATGTGACAATTGTTGGCACTGCCTGGTATAGAGACTTAAGGTTTGGACTACATGGAGCATTTAACCATGTCCGAATAACCTGATGTAACTGTACCCGTTGAAAACTGATCCCTACAGCATTTATGAATGTCTTCCTCTTGTGTTGGTTGACAACACCAACACCTAGAGACACATATGTAACCTTGCCTTCTCCATAAATCACCAGTAGCCAGTTTGCCCCTCCAAAGTCTCCAGTTAAAGAATGATATCTTAAAAGGCAACACTTTATCCACATGTGCTTATATTCTGGATTAGGGTTTGTTCTATGTCTCACTAGATGCCAAGTACTACTCACAGTAAACTTACCAGAAGCAGTGGGTTTCCATAATGGTCTATCCCAGTAGCCAGGACTTCCTTCAAATTGCACCTTATGTATAATATGTTCAGCTATATCTTCATGAAAATTCTGCTCCTGTAGCTCCTCATTCCAGCTATCTTCTTGCCTTAGTTCTGCTACTTCATGTAGGTCCTTATTCATATGAGAGTCAGGTGGTACCACATGGTATAATGCCCCTAATCATGTCCAGTTTTCATGTCATATATTTGTTGTACCACTCTTTATCTCCCACAAAATCTCATATTCTACATCTTCCCTTGCATTTAACATCTGTCTCCACACATGAGATCCTCCCCTAAACTACACTAATGTAGGAATTTCTTTCTTGCAATACTTGTTTCACATAAAGTTAGACCATAATGATTTTGTTATTCTGAATCTCCACCAAAGTTTAGCAAACAAAGCTTTATACACATCATGTAAAGATCTGAACCCTAGACCCCACATCATGTAAATTACTAATCCCAGGAGCCGCATATCGGAAGATAGTTTAAGCCTACATAAAGGCTGATCAGAAGGAAGAGGAAACTAAAGAGTTACATCAACTCAGTAAATCAGGAGTCTGATTATTGGACCAAAATTTTTTTAGACCTCGTGATTGAGAACATTGCAGGATCACTCTTAAATACAAGAGAGATAGTACATCAACCATATTCTATAACGGCCCTATAATAAAGCTAGTTAGAAGAAGTACCGACCTCATAAGAAGTCAGTATGAAGCTCCTACCGGATTGTATATGCACCAGAGGTGCAAGTATTATAATAAAGCTTCAAGTTGTGGATGTGAATTATACCTATGTGGAAGGGAGGTCATGAACGAGATAGAAGATGTGAGGCGAGACTTTAAGGTAAGTAAGGTAAAGGTGAACAACGTACAAGATACTCAAATACAGAGGGTTGTGAATAGTCCATACTTCGGATAGAAGGCTAGAAGCACGGAGATTCAGTATCCAGAAATGATAGCGGCGTCGTCAGTAGCATATCTTCCAGCATATGATTTCTAGGTACCGAAAGATCCAGCCAAGAGAGTAAGAGTTAGAGATAATGTAATATCTCGCTTGATATTTCAGAATAACACAAGGAAATATATGGTGCAAGCAAGTTGAAGGAAGGTTGCGAGTAGTATAAATAGATATGTATAGGTCGCAAGCTAAAGTATAGTAAAGAGACAAGGTCTTATGACAGAAGTAAGGATAAGAAAGGGCGAGTGAAGAGGTGACAAGAAATGTATAAGTCCTAAGGATTAAGCCCATAAAAACAAGAGAGATAATGGTTTATCTCAGTTATATAAAGCTCAGTATAGCCTGAATGAACTCAAAGGAGTCTAAGACTAATAGCATTTAAAAGAGATGGAATGTTGCCCTGGTAGTAAAATGAGGGTATACTTGTGATAAATGAAGGATGATGTTTGGACCTTCGATTGAGTGATGATTTGAAGGGATTTCATGAATTGTACAAGATTAAAATACCCACGTAAGTGAGTCACATTAGGATACTATAAAGTACGGTTATTGAAGTACAATATCGCCGCTAAGTGGATCAGGAAAATCACTTGAAATATTCCCCGACGAGACATGAGCCCTAGCGACAGTGTTACATAAGAGGTCAAGTTATCAGTGTTAGATTATGGATCAACATTAAGGTGAATCGATAATAGATGGATAAAGTTCCAATGTATGTGAGGAGATAAGGATTCCATCCTTTAGATGAACAATAATAAGGAAGTATTGAAATACATAGATTTATACATCTATGATAAGAAGCAACGAAAGTAACCTGGAGTTCAGTAGTAGACCTCAGTAACGATAAATCGAAGTAAGAGTTATGATATAGTATGACCTACCTAGATGCAGTAAAGTTATACGAATGGATAACCGGATCTATGAAATAAGATATAGCAATATTTGTAAGTTCAACAAAATATCGAGCAAAGAACTTCAGTTATAGATGCCAGAGAGACATCTTATCAAGCTCTGTATATGCTTACAAAGTGAGGCATAGATATTGGCTAAAAACTGGAGGAAAAAGGAGAGAGAGTCGCATAGGCGCACATACAAAGAAAAAGTCGTACATGCTGCATGACAGAAGGTAGCAAGAGTTATGAGGTTGGAAGAATTCCGACCACAGACCGTGGTGTGAGAAAGAGGCCTAAAGGGGGGAATGTCCTGCCCTTTGGATTAATTCACAGAACAGTTTCCTAGATGGCAAGGAGAGTACTTAAGTATTTTCAAGAGCTATAGGTTATGATAATGATAAGTGCACCAGTCAGCATTCTAGGACGAATGTTCCAAAGGGGGGAATGATGTTACACCCCATGTTTCCGTACGTGGAAGTACACTATAAGTAAATTGATGTAAGCTCGGAAATGAGATGTTACATTCCGCATTTTCGTACGTAAAAATTTCGTCGTAAGTTAATCGACATAGACTCGGGGATGAGATTATCTTGAGGTTATAAGCATTTATGCTATTTATAACAAGCGATAAGTAAGTGTCGTGAAGGATAAAGGGGAAACGAATCAAAGAAAATAAGTTTTGTTGAAGGTTGTTGATTTGGATAAAATACGGTCCGAGCTTCAATACCCGACATTTATGGACTAATACCATACAAGGTACCCCATGACCACGATAGTATGGTACATAACGTATATTAAAAGTGAGTAGTATTTTAAGTAATTTGAGAAAATTCTTAATTGTATTGATAATTGATTAATTACCGGGTAACGAAATATTACCTAATTAAATTAATAAGTGAAATGGATAAAGACTAAAATCTTCCCCCCTCACCCCACGTGGCAGCAAGGCACTTCTTAGACAAATGACTCTTTGGTTTGCAAACTATGTGGCATAATTAGAAGAATGGTTGGCTAAGTCATCCACATAAAGTGGGGCCCATATCATCTCAAACAATAAGATTTTGTAAGTAATATGGGTAAGTAAGATTTTGTAAGTAAGACTTTGTAAGTAAGATGGTAGGTAACGTGAATAATTCATATATGCATCTGCATATATCACGTAAGCACGTAAGATCTTCAACAATTCAAATCAAAGTGAGATTTTACAATTATAACAGAGTACAGAGCAACCTTTCTAAAGAATATCGTATAGATTTTTTCCTACTCCAGGTATGTTAAGGCTATCCCTTCTTTCTTTTGGCATGGTCCAAATGACACAAACGAAATGAGCAAAATACGCAACTTTCATAAATGACTCTATTCATAGAAATATTAGGGGTGTCTATATTCTTGATTCCCCATGTAAATTATTATTATATCTTCTGTTCATGGGTCTCAGAAAATTACATATTTGATAAAGTTTATCCGACAGGCATATTATTTTTATGACATTTCGAGAAATCTTATTAACATATTTCTTATGCATTTCATGCATTTATACATATACATTGACCCATGACCAGATGGCATTATATACGCATATTGTATATGTATATAGGATATGGGAAAAAGGTTACGGCGTTATATACGCACCACCACCTGATTAGCTGGTATACATAGATGATTTACCCACAGTGGCCGAAATGATATGATGGGATGCCCTCAGAGGCTTGATGATGTTATGAACGCATATACCTATACATGGTATGACATTTATATGCATATGCATGATGTTATAAAAATGAAATGGTCCACAGAGCTATGCAGACGTATATGTCGAGTCTTTTACTCCATGTTTCTCTTATGTCTATTATTTACTGATTTTCATTCCTTACATACTCGGTACATTATTTGTACTGACGTCCCTTTTGCCTAGGGACGCTGCGTTTTATGCCCGCATGTCTCGATAGACAGGTCGAGCATCCTCCAAGTAGGCGATCAGCTCAGCGAAAGATGTTGGTGCACTCCATTTGCTCCGAAATTGCTTGTTTGATCAGTATGACTTAGATGTTTATTGTTTGGTATGGCGGGGCTCTGTCCCGACCTTTATGACAATTATTTATTCTTTGAGGCTTGTAGACAGATGTCATGTATATGAAAGATTGTATGGCCTTGTCGGCCTATGTTTAGTGTATGAATGATCGTTTTGGTCTTATAGGCCAGTATGTCATATGTATAAGTTTATTCCCTCATGCTTTACTCCGGTTCATTTACCTATGATGGAATGATATGAAAGATACGTTATGTTGGTACTCGGTTGAGTAAGGTACCGGGTGCCCGTCGCGGCTCATTGGTTTGGGTCGTGACACTACCCGTCTCTTAGCCCACATTATAATCATGAAAAAGTCCTAATTGATTTTCGATCAAGCGAGCCTATATTAGTAGAGGTTTACATAAAGGGCAAACCTATGGCACCAATTGCACGCATGTGACTTCTTTGTGAGAGTGAGCATTTTTTTTGATATGTGTGAGTACTTAAGCTATATTTGATCATAAGATTCAAATGTATGGATTTTACTTACTCACTTTGATTTTGTTGTGAGGGCACATGATTTCACGAGGGATAGGTAACATTATTAGACTTCTCTACAATGATGAGTATTCAAGCCATGAGTACATTGTGACATCGAGTCGGTTTTTGATGCTAGTATTATTATGAATATGTTTTCATTGTTTGGATATTTTTGAAGTTTGACATAAGTTGTCACAATCACAAACCCACTATAGGTCGTGATGGCGCCCAACATCGCCATAGGGCAAGCCAATAGTGAACTATCAAATTAATTACTCATTTTATTGATTTTGAAATCATGAATTTTTAATTAATAAAGAAACTAAGTATAAAAGATCATGGTGATATAATGCTTAAATAAGACATAAAAATAAAATGGTAACAATGTTAGGAAAAACCATAAACATCTACAAGTAATTCCCAAAATCATGTGTCACAAGTGCATGATCTATCTAGTAGAATTTACAAAATCCCTATAACTACAATCTGAAATAAAATAGACAAAAATAGTAAATACAACAAGGAGGAGACTCCGGATACTACAGATTGGAGCATGGGAAGTAGCTCACTGTTAGGTCTCCGAATAATGGGGATGTGCGCCCTAATGGCCACCATATGTACCTGCCCCAGAACCTACACAATTAGTGCAGAATTGTGCAAGAATTATAAATAGGCATGAAGTACAACAGTAACAATGGAATAAGTAACAATAAATAACGTGATTCTTTAACAAATATCAAATTAAAGACCCCAATTATTACGTGCCATTTTAACAAATAAGAACCATCAAATAAGTATCAATACTCCAGTCATGAAGGAAATATCATGTATATTCAGACTCCTAGCGATATTACGCACGAGTTATGCCGCGATCGTACGGTCCGATCCATAATACTCATGTACTCTACCGAGGGCCGACCAACGTGAACTATAGATGCATTTTAAATATATTGCTGAGGTTGTTCGGCCCGATCCATATTGCTTTTTCATAGCACCTGCCAAGGCATATGGCCCGATCCAAGAGAATAGAGAAACTCTTCGAAATACGGGACTATGGTTATAACATAGAGATGGGTACATAAAATAGGCATGGATTCTACTAACACTTAAGTATTCTGCCAAAAGCCCAAGGTAATGGAGCGCGACTCAACATAATCTCTATCAATTTTCAATTATAATTTAAGTAATTTAACCAACAAGTAGAGTTCAAGTAGTACAATTATTGCATGGCAAGGTCATAAGTCTACCCTGACATAACATGAATTTAACTATGTACGAACTCTCATTATTTCGTGCGTACGTAGAACCCACAAAAAGTAGAAAATAAAATTAAAGCACCTACGGGGACAATTCCCTCTTACAAGATTAGGCAAGAGACTTACCTTGCTTCCAAGTTCACAACTCGGCTCTCTAACCTCACTAATAGTCTCAAATCGATGCCGAGCCAATCCAAACTAGCCAAAGGCCATATAAACTAATCAATATATGCTCAAAACTTCATAATTTAACTATTAGAGTAATTAGCCAACCTAATTCAGAAAGGCCCTAAAAGCCACCCCTAAGCCCACGTGTTTGGATTCCTAAAAGTTTCGTAAATTAATGTTACCCATGAACTTATAAACTCAAATATATAATTTCTACTCAATTCCATAATCAATTTCCAGGTCTAATCCAATTTTTACCAAACCCTAAGTTTTTCAACATAATCCTATAATTTCGACAATTTCCATGTTAAAATCTACCCAAAATCTATGTATTAAACTCACATTAGGTAGAAATCACTTACATAGAATGCCGGGTGAAATATCCCTCTCCAAGAGCTCCAAAATCGGCCAACCCAAAGTGAAATGAGAGAAAATGAGCCTAAGTCCCGATTTTAAAACATGTTTCTGCCCAATGGTCCTTCATCGGGATCGCGAAAAGTCCCTCGCGATCACGAAGGCAAAACCTGCCAAGGCAAAGAAAGGTTTCTTCGCGAACGCGACAAGTGACTCTTGTTCGCAAAGGCTAACCTGACCTACCCTTCGCGAACGTGAGCTCCCCTACGCGAACGCGAAGGCTAACAGCCTAACTCCTCTGCAGTTGGCCTTACACTACGCGAATGTGAATCAATGATTATGAATGCAAAGGTCAGTGTCCCCAGAGCATCACGATTGCGACCCCTATTTCCAGAACGCATAGAAGAAAAGTTTCCTTGCCTAATTCCTTCATCGTGAATGCGTGGCTTCGTCCGCGATCGCGAAGAAAGAAACCACCAGCAGAATTTCTGCAATTTATGACTCAACTCCGGGTGGTCCGAAACACACTCGAGCCACCCGGTATGCTGTCGAAACGAACCCAAAAGTTCAAAAACGTAATACGAACCTGCTCGAAGCCTTGGAATACATAAAACAACATAGAAACCAAGAATCGCACCCTAAAACCAAATTAATCAACTTTTGAACTTCAAACTTCTTCAACTAGCTCTGAACGCAACGAATCATACTTAGACAACTCGGAATGATGCCAAATTTTGCGCACAAGTCTCAAATCACCATACGAATATATTCCTAGGCTCGGAATCCCAAACGGACATCGATAGGACCAAAGTCTACTTCAAACCACATTTAAGAAACTCTAAAAACTTCAAGGTGCCAACTTTTAACGTTAAGCACCGGAATGCTCCCAGATCATCCAAAACTCGATCTGAACATATGCCCACTTCCAAAATCATCATACAAACCTATTGGAACCATCAAATTTTGGTTCCAAGGTTATTTACTTAAATGTCAATTCAAGTCAAACTTGGCCACCTTAGGCTACTATTAAGGAACTAAGTGTTCCGAATTCAACCTAAACCATTCCAAAAACCAAACCAACCATCCTCGCAAGTCATAAAATAGTAAATGTACATACGGGAATTATTAAATAGGGTAACAGGGATCTAGAAAGAAAAATGACATGTCGGGCCGTTACATTCTCTACCTCTTAAACAAACGTTCATCCTCGAACGGGTCTAGAATCCTACCCGGAGTGTTAAATAAGTGTGGATATCTGCTCCACATGTCCTCCTCGGTCTCCCAAGTCACCTCCTCGAATGGTTGACCCCTCCACTTGAACTTTACCGCTAAAATCTTCTTATACCTCAACTAGCGGACCTGCCTGGCAGCAATGGCAACTAGCTCCTCCTCATAACCGAAGCTCTCATCTAGCTGAATTGTGCTTTAATCTAACACATGTGACCTGTCAACATGGTACTTCCTGAGCATAGACACATTGAAAACTTGATGAACTCTTGATAGACTAGGAGGCAAAGCAAGCCTATATGCAACCTCTCCTATTTTTTCCAAAACCTCAAATAGACCGATAAACCTCGGTCTCAGCTTGCCCTTCTTTCTAAACCTCATGATACTCTTCATCGGCAAGACATTCAAGAGAACCTTCTCGCCCACCATAAATGAAAATTCATGCACTTTCTGATCCGTGTAACTCTCCTGTATGGACTGAGCTATGCGAAGTCGCTCCTGAATCAACTTTACCTTATCCAAGGCATCCTTTACCAAATTAGTACCATATAACCTAGCCTCGCCGTGCTCAAACCAACCAATGGGGGAACATCATCGCCGGCCATAGAAATCCTCAAATGAAACCATCTAGATGCTGGACAAATAACTATTATTATAAGAAAACTCGGCCAAAGGTAAGAATCGATCCCACTGCCCTCTGAAATTAATCACACATGCTCTCAGCATATCCTCAGGATCTGAATTGTCCGCTCCGACTTCCATCCGGTCTATGGATGAAAGTTCGTGTTGAGCACTACTTGGGTCCATCTCACTCTGTACTTATCTCCAGAAATATGAAGTGATCTGAGGGCCTCTATCTGAAATGATGGAAATAGGCACACCATGCAACCGGACAATCTTCTGAATATAAATCTGGGCCAACCTCTCTGAAGAGTACGTAGTCACTACCGGAATAAAGTGTGCCGACTTGGTCCAACCTATCGACAATGACCTATACGACATCAAATTTCCTCAATGTCTGTGGCAACCTAACTACGAAGTCCATAGTGATGCGATCCCACTTCCACTCCAGTATAACCATCTACTGAAGTAAGACACCTGGCCTCTGGTGCTCATACTTAACCTATTGGCAATTTATACATCTCGCCACATACTCAACTATGTCCTTCATCCGCCGCCACTAGTAATGCTGCCACATGTCACGATACATCTTCGTCGCACCTGGATGAATAGAATACCGCAAACTGTGTGCCTCATCTAGGATCGTCTCCCTCAGGCCATCAACATTAAGAACACATAGGCGACCCATGAGTCACAGAACACCATCATCACCGATGATAACCTCTTTGTCACCACCCCGTAGCATTGTCTCTCTAAGAACTAACAAGTGCGGATAATCATACTGACGAGCCTTGATCCGCTCAAATAAAGAAGAGCGAGACATAACACATGAAAAAACTCGACTGGGCTCTGAAATATCCAACCTCAGAAGTTTGTTAGCTAAGGAATGAATGTCCAAAGCCAATGGCCTCTCCTCTGCTGAAATGAATTCCAAACTATCCATCCTCTCGGCCTTTCTACTTAAGGCATCCGCGACCACATTCACCTTGCCCAGATGATAGAGGATAGTAATATCATTATCCTTTAGTAACTCAAGCCACCTGCGTCGCCTAAGATTAAGGTTCCTCTGCTTAAATAAATGCTACAAACTACAGTGATCAGTATTAACCTCACACGACACCCAATAAAGATAATGCTTCCAGATCTTAAGAGCATGAACTCTCGCGGCCAACTCCAAATCATGTACATGTTAATTCTTCTCGTGGGGCTTCAGTTGACGTGAAGCATATGCAATAACTAACCCCTCCTACATAAATACACAACACAAGCCAATATGAAGTATCACAATACACAGTATATATCCCTAAACTAGAGGGCAACACTAACACCGGTGTTGTAGTCAATGCGGTCTTAAGCTTCTGAACGATTGCCTCACAATCATCAAACCATCTAAACGGAGCACCCTTCTGGGTCAATCTAGTCAGAGGATCTGTAATAGATGAGAAGCCCTCTACAAACCGACGATAATAACCTACTAACCCCAAGAAACTCCTGATCTCGACCGCTGTGGTAGGATGAGGCCAACTCTGAATTACCTCGATCTTCCATGGATCTACCTTAATACCCTCACCTGATACAACATGCCCCAAGAAAGCCAGAGAATCTAACCAGAACTCGCACTTGGAGAACTTAGCATATAACTTTTGTTCTCGCAAACTATGAAGCACAATAATGCTTCTCGTGCTCCTCCTCTATACTATGCGAGTAGATCAATATATCATCAATGAAGACAATGAAAAATGAGTCAAGATATGGCTTGAACACCCGGTTCATCAAATCCATAAACACCACCGGGGCATTAGTCAAGTCGAAGGACATCACTAGAAACCCATAGTGCCCAAATCTAGTCCGAAAAGCTGTCTTTGGAACATCTGAAGCACAAATCCTTAATTGTTGATACCCAGACCCCAGGTCGATCTTAGAGAACACTCTAGCACTCTATAAATGATCAAGCAAGTCATCAATGTGCGGCAACAGGTACTTATTCTTGATATATCTTTGTTCAACTAGTGGTAATCAATGCACATTCGCATACTCGCATCCTTCTTCTTCACAAACAATACCGGTGCACCCCAAGGCAACAAACTTGGACTAATGAAACCCTTCTCGAGCAACTCCTAAAGCTGTTCCTTTAACTCATTTGGAGCCATGCGGTATAATGGAATAAAGATAGGCTGGGTGCCTGTGGACAAATCAATACTAAAATCGATATCACAATCTGGTGGCATGCTTGGTAGATCAAAAGAAAACACATTAGAGAACTCCCGCACCACGGGCACTGAATCAATTGTGGGAGTCTCTACAGCAGTATCCCGAACATAAGCTAGATAGGCCAAACAACCTTTCTTGACCATATACCAAGCATTTAATAAAGATATATCATGACTAGATGTACTGATAGATGAACCCCTCCACTCCAATCTAGGAAACTCTAACATCGCCTAGGTAACGATCTTGGCATGGTAATCAAGAACGACATGGTACGAAGACAACCTGTCCATGCCCAGGATGACCTTAAAGTCGGTCATATCAAGAAATAAAAGATCTACTATGGTCTCATAACCACAGAAAGTCACTACACAAGACCAGTAAACCCGATCCACAATAACAAAATCACTCACTAGCATGGACACATATACAGGAACACCCAAGGACTCACGAGAGACATCGAGATAAGGAGAAAATAGAGAAGACACATGAATATGTAGACCCTAGATTGAATACTACCGAAGCATCCCTACTGCAGTCAGAAATAATACCTGTGATCACGGCGTCTGAGGCGACTGCATCTTGTCTGGCTAGAAAGGCATAAAACCTAGCCTGAGCACCACTTGGCTAGCCTCTACCTCTAAGACGACCCTTACCCACCTGCCCTCTGCCTATAGCAGATCGAACGGGCGGTGCAACAGTTGGTGCAGTGATCATGAGTTAATGGCCCTGTTGTACTGCCTTCCCCTGAAGCCTGGGGCAATACCTCCTCACACGACCAAGCTCCCTGCACTCGTGGAAACCTCTCGGTGTGGAAGATGACTGATCCTGGGTCTAACCCTCGTGACCTGAATACCCATTGAAGAACCCTAAATAGACGGTGGACGGTAGGTGCTTTCTGGAATGGCACTGAAGTAGGGCTACGCTAGAGCACCCTGAGCAGGTGGTGGTGCTGAATACGGGGGCCTACTAGACTGGCTCCTTATGAAATAACCTCTGCCTCCAAATGGGGCACCACTGAATCCACCAAAATATCAAGACCGCTTGCCCCATGGTGCTTGCGCTCAACCCTTGTGACGGATACCCTCGATACTCTAAGCTATCTCTACAACCTGTTCGTAAGAAGTTCCCATCTCAACCTTTCAGGCCATAGTAACTTGGATACCATAATTCAAGCCTGTAATGAATCTCCACACTCTCTCTGCATCTATGGGGAGTATCATAAGTGCGTGGCGAGAAAAATCATAGAACCTCACCTCATAATTGGTCACAAATATCTAACCCTACTGGAGCCGCTCGAACTGACCCCGTAACTCTTCCCTCTAAGAAGGTGTAATGCATCTCCCCAAAAAGAGATGTGTGAATTGGCCCCAAGTCAAGGGAGGTAAACCTAGTGCCCTGCTATAGAGATAAGACTGCCACCATCTATAGGCCTTGCCCTCCAACTAAAAAATGGTGAAGTCCACCCCGTTGGACTCTAATACCCCCATATTATGCAGCCTATTCCTGCAACGATCAATGAAATCATGTGGGTCCTTATGCCGCTCACCGCCAAAGACCGGAGGATGTAGCTAGTCCATTTGTCCAACTGCTTTGCTGCTTAACGGTCGTGGTTGGTCTCGAGTTTGGTATAATTGCTGCAACTAGCTGGGCTCTGCCCGCAGGTAGTGCACCTAGGGTCTGATAAACTCCAGCAGTGTGACCTAGAGCTTGAGCGGTAGGGGTCTGTGCCCCCCCTCCCGCCTGAGATATAGCCGGATCTACCAGAAATAGCCCATCATGAGTCATAGAATCCATGAACCGTAGCATATAGCCCATGACCTCCTGGAATCATGAGGCAGTCATAAAATCTGCTGGAGCTATCTTAGCTATAGGCGCCTCATCCTGCTCCTCAACTGGATCCACTGGTGGTACAATAAGAGTAACTCTAGGATGCCCTCATCCTCTAGCAGAAGATGTGGCCCTCCATGGGCCTCTAACAACCGAGGGAGCAACCCCTCTACCACCTGGTACAGTCGTAGCGTGCTTTCTCACCATCTGAGAGAGAATAAGAAAAAGATACTTAGCACAACATCAACTGCACGGTGGAAGATCAAGAAAATGAAGTTTCCTAACACCCTATAGCCTCTCGAAGATAAGTACGGACACCTACGTACTGATCATCAAGACTCTACTAGGACTGCTCATGACTTGTGAGACCTATGTCAACCTAGTTCTCTGATACCAAGCTGTCACAATCCCAAACCCACTATAGGTCGTGATGGCGCCCAACGTCACCGTAGGGCAAGCGAACGCTGAACTATCAAATTAATTACTCATTTTATTGCTTTTGAAATCATGAATTTTTAATTAATAAAGAAACTATGTATAAAAGATCATGGTGATATAATGCTTAAATAAGACATAAAAATGAAATGGCAACAATGTTAGGCAAAACCATAAACATCTACTAGTAATTCTCAAAACCCGGTGTTACATATGTATGAGCTATCTAGTAGAATATACAAAATTCCTATAACTACTATTTGAAAAAAAGACAGAAATAGTAAATACAATAAGGAGGAGACTCCGGGTGCTATAGATCGGAGCATGGAAAGCATCTCATCGCTATGTCTTTGGATTATAGGGTTGCGCACCCAAATGGCTACCAGATGTACCTGCCCCAGAACCTGCACAATTAGTGCGAAGTATAGCTTGAGTACGTAAATCAATGCATACCCAATAAATATGTAGTCTAACCTCGAAGAAGTAGTGACGAGGGGTCGATATCGACACTTACTAGTGATTAATAAATAAAGTGCAAGAATTATAAATACGCATGAAGTACAACAATAACAATGGAATAAGTAACAATAAATAACGTGATACTTTAATAAATATCAAATGAATGTCCCCAATTATAGCGTGCCATATCAACAAATAAGAACCATCAAATAAGTATCAATTCTCTAGTCAAGAATGAAATATTAGGTATATTTAAACTCCTAGCGATATTACGCACGAATTATGCCGAGGTCGTACGACCCGGTCCATAAGAATCATATACACTGCCGAGGGTCGTCTGACATGAATCAAAGATACATTTCAATTATATTGCCTATGTCATTCATCCCGATCCATAATGCTATTTTATAGCACCCGCCCATGCGTACGGCCCGATCCACAAGAATAGAGAAACTCTCTGAAATACGGGATATATGGTTATAACATAGAGATGGACACATAAAAGAGCAAGGTAATGGAGCACGGCTCAACATAATCTCTATCAATTTTCAATTATAATTTATGTAATTTAACCATCAAGTAGAGTTCAAGTAGTACAATTATTGCATGGCAAGGTCCTAAGTCTAACTGGACATAATATGAATTTAACTACGTATGGACTCGTGTGTATGTAGCACCCACAACAAGTAGCAAACAAAAATTAAAGCACCCACAGGGACAATTCCCTCTTACAAGATTAGGCAAGAGACTTACCTCGGTTTCAAGTTCACTACTCAGCGATCGAGCAATCCAAAACTAGCCAATGGTCATACAAACTAATCAATATATTCCCAATTAGAGTAATTACCCAACCCAATTCTGAAAGTTCCTAAAAGTCACCCCATGGCCCACGTTCCCGGATTCCAGAAATTTTCATAAATAAATGTTACCCATGACCTTATGAACTCAAATATATAGTTTCTACTCAATTCTATAATCAATTTCGTGCTCTAATCCCATTTTTATCAAACCCTATGTTTTACAACATAATCCTATAATTTTCATAATTTTCGTGTTACAATCTACCTATAATCTATTTATTAAACTCACATTAGGTAGAAATCACTTACCTTAAAATGCTAGGTGAAAAATCCCTTTCCAAGAGCTCCAAAATTAGCCAACCCAAAGTGAAGAGAAAATGAGCCCAAGTCCCGATTTTAAAACATGTTTATGCCTAGTGGTCCTTCTTCGCGATTGCGAAAAGTAAACCCTACCAAGTCCCGAAAATTTATCTTCGCGAACGCGATAGGAGACTCGCGATCGCGAAGGCTAACCTGACCTATCCTTCGAGAACGCGAGATCCCCTATGCGAACGTGAAGGCTACCAGCCTGACTCCTCCCAGCTGGCCTTCCACTATGCGAACGTGAACCAATGATTGCGAACATGAAGGTTAGTGTCCCCAGAGCATCGCGATCGAGACCCTTATTTCACGAACGCGTAGAACATAAGTCTCTCAGCCCAATTCCTTCATTGCGAACGTGTGGCTTCCTCCGCGTTCGCGAAGAATGAAACTTGCATCAGAATTTCTGCAACGTTTGACTTAACTCCGGGTGGTCTGAAACACACGCGAGCCACCGGGACCCCGTCAAAATGCACCAACAAGTTCAAAAACATAATCTGGACCTGCTCGAAGCCTTGGAACACATAAAACAACATCGAAACCAAGAATCGCACCCTAGCATATGCATTCAAAGCTTACTTCCCTTTCACTTATGTAATAATCCGACCAGTCATTTTGCTTTCTATGGATAATCAATTTATCAACCATAGTCATTGGTATAGTATTCTTCGATTGTGTGAAATATAAAGTACTCCAAGACAGAGTAAATTGTTGGTTGACTCGAGGACGAACAACATTTAAGTGTGGGGTAGTGATGTTTGGCTCTAATTATATATTTTTAGTACATTACTTATCTTATTTTGATGTTTTAACGCTAAATTATACTATATTTATGCTTAATTGAGTTTATTTTATATGTAGGTACTTTGAAGATGAAATTGGGAGCAAAGTAGAAATTTTATGTGTATTTTATATACTAAAAGAATGACTTAGGATTATTTAATGATTGGAAATAAAATGATATCATGATTGGGTAATGATTGAAGACAAAAGTATACAAAGAAACAAGGAAAGAAAGTGGCAGTACATTGAATCATATATTGGAAAAGGAAAGTTAGGCAAAAAGTACTACATCTTAAGGTACTGAAGAATTGAAGCAGCGAAACATTGAGACAGAGGCAGGCGACACGAGGATTTCATCTCACGTTTAGCCTCGCAACGTGAGGTTCATTGCGCAGTTCACGTGGCGACACGCGGTGTCCGATATTTGAAGCTATTTTGTCCCCGTATTGATTTTGGACTTGATTATTTATTTTAGGCTTTTTTCTACACCTATAGATAGTCATTAAACATAAATTTTATAGAACTGTTGACCAAGAGAGAGCATAACAGTGCCGTGGAGGCTGGGTTTTATCTTTTCTTCCACCAACCTTAGTAATGTTTATATATTTTTTGTATGATTTATTGTTTGGCTGCAATGTCTATTTGGAGCTAAACTTCATGTTTTAGGGTTGTGGTTCTTTCATCAATATTGTTATTCGAATATTGATATTTATTTCTTGATTTATCATATTGGTTTATTTATTCAATCTTGCAGTTAGTTATTAGATTTCTTGATCACTAATTGAATACTTATAACAAATCGATCGGGCATTTTGAGCTTTAGCGCTCCAATCGGTGGTTTAAAACTTTGAGTAGCTTTATATGATATACTATGACTTGAGTGTATGGTCGGTTTTGGTTTTCCAGTGGTTCGGGATTAATTTGGATGAATGAATCTTGATTTGGAAGTTTTAAGTTAGAAAACTTGAACATGGTTTGGCTTTTGGGTAAACGGACTCAGAATCAATTTTTGATTATTCCGATAGGTTCATATGATGATTTTGGACTTGTACGTATGTTCGAATTTGGTTTCGTAGGATCCTAGAAGAATTCGACACTATTTGTTGAAAGTTGGCAATTTGAAAAACTTAAATGTTTCTAAGTTTGCCCAAAAGTTAACTTTGATGTTATTCGACTCCAATTGGTGTTCCGAGACTTTGATAGGTCTATATAGTTGAATTGTACTTGTGTGCAAAGTTTGGAAGTAATCCAAAGTGTTTAAGTGTGATTCAAACACTCTTTGAAAGAATGTAAATTTAATAATGTAAGAGAAATTCTATTCGGTTCGAGCTTCGGTTCTTTGTTGTGATGTTTCCGTGGGTGTTTTGAGGATTTGGATAAGTTTGGATAATATATTTTAGCTTTTTGGTATGATTGGATGGGGTCCCGAGTATATTTTGGATCATTGTTTGAGAAACTAATTAAGTTAAGGATTTAGAGTTTGATCATGGTCAATATCAGGTCATTTAGTGTTTTGAGTGTGCGAGTAGGTTCGTAGCATATTTAATAATTGAAATGCATATATAGTTTGTATACTGGAGGTTCCGAATGAGTTTTGGGGTGCTAAAAGGAAAATTTTCTTACTGACGGTTTTTTTTCTAGTGTAAATAATACGAAAATGCCATTTATGTCCCTGAAATTTTCAGACTTCTTTTAAAACATCAAAATATCATATCTCCCTCATTTTAAGGCCAAATTGGGTGATTCAAAATGCTATCTCGTGTGTAATCTCGCAAGGATCATGTTGGGATTATTAAACGTGAGTTTTGGGATCATCTAGGATCTAGTTCGGATTGGGATGACTACTGTATTCTTACTTGTTTCACATTTTAGTTACTTTTTCTCGCAAGGTTTTGAAGCTCAGTTTTGGGCGACTTTGGAGGGGATTTTAACTACTTGGATTAGGGTAAGCATTTTTGACTCGGATTTGTTTATATTTCATGATTCCAACATCGATATTAGTGTTTGATTGTCAATTTCAATTGGAGTAATTGGGAATTTTAGTAAAAACTTTTCTAAAACATAAATTGATGATTTGATTTGAGGTCGGAATTGGATGATTTTGGTATGGTTGGTGTCACGACCCAACTCCCATGGGAGCCACGACGATGCCTAACGCTACTTGCCAAGCAAGCCAACAATTACATAATAACTAAGCATTTGAATAATCATGGTTTAATAAACTTAACAACGGAAATGAACTAATTATCTAATAAAGACAATAACAATATTGCTATAACCATCCCTCAAATCTGGTGTCAACGAGTACATGAGCACTACTAAGTACCAAAATACAAGGCCAAATTCTGAATACAACTGTGTGAATACTAGAACAATAATAATAGAAATAATGAAAGAGAACTTCAAGGTCTATGGACGGTATAGTAGCTACCTTGTAGTCTTCTAAACATGGTAGTAACAGTACTCTAGAGATCACCTCGTCCGGAAGTACCTGGATCTGCACACGAAGTGCAGAGTATAGTATGACTACAACCGACCTGATGTGTTCAATAAGTAACAACACTAACCTTGTGCTGAAAGCACCGACGAGCTCAACATTAACAGTCAGATACAAATGTCATTAACCAGTAACAATTCAGATTATGAAGAAAACAATAGAAACAAGTAGCTTAATGATATTATGTTCCGCTTATTCACATTTCAGAAAATTAGACATGCTTTCAATTTATAGCAGTTAAAGCCCAACACGGATAAGACATTTTAATTATCAGCTAGCATGAGGAAAGTACATCTTTATACCTAAAAAAAAGGTAGCTGGGTGCACTAAGTTCCCGCTATGCGTGGGGTCCGGGGAAGGGTCGGACCGCAAGGGTCTATTGTAGCTGATAATAGTGGATCCATCAAGAATAATCACACTTAGCACTGTACGAGTGCCTGGAATAACTTCCCATCATCAAGAACGTATATAAAACACTATGCTTGCGCCCATTGCTGGCATGTCAGACTCCAGAGGGGAGGATCCTTCCCAAGCGCTAATTATAATCACTTACCTAAAATAGTGGGGCCTGGTGCACGCGTCGCCTAAATCAATAACACTTAGCCCAATATGAGCCTAGCATACGCGTCATCTCAAAATCAATACCAAAGCGGCTCAACGGCCCAAACTCAGTCATTAAACATGCAAGTCTCAGATAAACACATCTCATAATACTCAGTTCAATAGTGTTACACATAGGAGATATCAACAACATGTGAGGAATCAAATAAGATGTACTGAGACAGAGATACCATACACGGATATAGCTTCATGACTGAGAACATGTGTACAAATAAGGCAAATATCCTAGATATATCAAGAATAGCCCTATCGAGTCTCAAACGAATATCACATAGCCTAGACATGATTTCTAACATAAATCAGCACTCAAATAAACATACAGGTTTAGGAACACGGATATAACGAGGCATGGTAGCCAACCACTAACATTCATTTAACGTAGAATAATCACACTTAGCACTGTACGGGTGCCTGGCATAAAGTTTGAAGAATATTTGAAGATAGTGGAAGAAGAAGCCAAGTAGCTACAAATTGAAGAGTGCACAAGGTTGAAGAAAGAGGGGCAAGACTCAATTTTTTATCTTGTTTTATTTTATCACTTTTTAAGTATCATCATTTGTAATATCATCACAGAGCATGTTATAAACTCTGTGATGATCATAGAGTACTTAGTTCTTTCCAGTTCGTATTTTCTTCATGCTTTCTAGTAGATGAGGTTTATTTTGCCTCAATATAATTTGTAAGGTAAGGTCTAGTACAGGGTGTGTGCGCTATATTCCTATGCCTTTGGGAAGATCCACTCGGCTATGAGATTATATGCACTCGTGAGACTTCTGCCGGCAGCTACACCATGATCCTCTACATGAGGCAGCCATCTTAAGGCAAAGGAGGCATAGAGGAGTGATTATATAGCCAAGTCATAGAGGCAATACTATTGTATCTAGCCCCCTTACTTGTACTTTTCCGTTGTGGTATTTTTTTCTTTTACTATTAATAAAATAGCTACTAGGCATGCCTAGTAGTATAATTTGCTAAATAAAAAATAATAATAATAATAAAAAAAAAATTCTCATAATAGTCAAAGGCCTCATTTGTTTTTTTTAAGATTAAGACGTTTGAATCTGAATACACGTCTGAATATCAAAATGTGTATTAAGATTAAGACATCTAAATCTGAATACACATCTGAATGTCAAGATGAGTATTAAGAGCTGAATACTAAATGATTAAGATTGTTTGATTTTTAACATCTGAATGTATAAAATTTACGTTTATTTGAAAACTAATAAACATAAAATTCAAATAAAATACTAATTTATCTAATATTACATTAGCTTTTTAAAATATGATAGTTGTTGGTGGTGATGGCTAACGGTAGTGCTTGTGAATGCCGACTAAAAGCGGTGGTTGGTGGTAGTTTAGGGTAGTAGCTAGTGGTGATTAGTAGTGGTAGTTATTATGATTGAGGATGGTGGTGGTGGGTGGTGATATTTAATAATGGCGGGTGGTGGTGGTAGTTGTGATTGAGGAAGATGGTGGTGGGTGGTGGTAGTTTATAATGATGGGCAGTGCCAGCTATGGTTGTTGATGGTGATGGGGTGGTTAGTTGTGGCAGTTGAGGTGGATGAGTGTTAGTTGTAGTTAATGATGGTGGTGGGAGTGGTGGGAATGGTGGGAATAGTGGTAGTCGACAATGGTGGCGGCTATGATTGAGGATGATGGTGGTGGTGGGTGGCATGGTGGTAGATGATAATGGTTGGCGGTGGCGGCAGTTAATAATGAATATGGATGATAGCATCTTAATGAAATTAAGTCTCTGTTATAGATCTTAATGATACAGACCTATTCAGACCCATTAAGTGGTTGTGAAGTAAAAAAATAAACACACTTAACGATTAAGATCTGAATAACTAAGATTCAGACTTTGAAAACAAACGCACTTAATGGCTGAGATCTGAATGATTAAGATTCAGACCTCCATTAAGTGCAAACAAATGAGGCCTAAAAGTCATATCAAGTCACGGACATATCGGTGCACGTACACACGCCCGTCACCTAGCGAGTACGTCTCCCCAATAACATTCATTTAACGTAGTTTCCAGAGTTAAATACCCTCAAACCCAAGTTTAGATATATTACTTACCTCATAACGCGCAACTCAATACTCCAACAAGCCCTTGCCTCGCGAATCGGCCTCGGAGCGACTCGAATCTAGTAAAAGCAACCTAATACCATCAATAATAGACATAGGAAACAATCCCAAATGATAAAGTTAAAGTCTTGAATGAAATATGCAAAGTCAACCCAAAAGGTCAACCCCAGGTCGTAGCTTGAAACCCTACATATTTCACAAATTCCCAACACCCATTCAATTACGAGTCAAACCATACTAATTTCATCCAATTCCATCCTTAAAACAACCCCAAATCACCAACTCTTACCCTCGAATAACATAGTCTAACATCCCCAAATTTAACCTCAAATTCACATATACTAGGTGTAAAAATCAATATCTAACGTCAAAAGTGATTAAACTTCACTTACCTCTTCAATTGTAGCAAAAACCCTCTCAAAAGTCATCTCCAACCGAGCTCCAAAATTCCAAAATGAGAGAAATGACCAAACCCTCATTTTTATGTTCTGCCCAGCGATTCGCGCACCTTCGGCAAAATTGGTCTTTTGCGGTCAAAGTACCGCTTATGCGAAAATCACTTAAATCCCGACCTGACGCACCTGCGGTATCCTTTCCGCACATGCAGGACCGCTTTTGCGACCAAACATCCGAATCTGTAGACAACCAGCCTCCGACCAAATTCTGCTTCTGTGCTCACCTGTCCATATTTGCGGGCTCACAGATGCAGAAATCCCTCGCATTTGCGCTCCTCCACAAGCCCAATGTAGCCCACTTCTACGACCTCTTGTCCGCATCTGCGGACTCGTATTTGTAGTTACCCTTCCCCATTTGTGGACTCTGCCTAGCCTAGCCTTCATCTGCACCTGCGATCAATAGGCCGCTTTTGCGGCTTCGCACCTACAGCCAAACCCTCGCATGTGAGATTGCACCAGAACCTGAAACCTTCAGTATTTTCCCAAGTTCAAACATGATCTGCCAACCATCCGAATCATACCCGAAACCCCTAGGACCCCATAAAAATACACCAACCAGTCCCAAAATACGTTATAAACTTACTCGAAGCCTCAAATCACATCAAACAATATAGAAACCACAAATCGCACACCAGTTCAATCCTAATAAACTAATGAACTTCCATCTTCTAGAACTAATGCCGAACCATATCAAATCAACTCCGAATGACCTTAAAGTTTGCACACTAGTCTCAAATGACACAACAGACCTATTCCAACTCCTGTAACCAAAGTACAAAACCGATATCAACTAAGTTAACTCTCGATAAAACCTCTCAACCTTCCAAACCTTTAACTTTCCAACTTTCGCCAAAAGACCTCAAACAAACCTACAGACCTCCAAATTAACATCCAAACATACATCTAAGTCCAAAATCACCATACGAAGCTATTGGAACCATCAAAATTACATTTTGGAGTCGTGTACATAAAAGTCAAATTTCAGTCAACTCTTTTAACTAAAGCCTTCAACCTTGGGACTTTGTATCCCAATTCATTCCAAAACCATTCCGGAACCAATCCAACTACACCGGCAAGTCATATAACCACAAATGAACATAGAAGAAGCAATAAATATGGGAACGGGGATACTATACACAAAATGACTAGCTGGGTCATTACAGTTGGACATGTATTGGAATGGGTATTCAGAAATTTTTAGTTTTATCGGGTTCTAGGGTGCGGACCCGGGTGTAACGACCCGACCGATTATTTTAAGAAATTGTATTTTATTTGATGGTTTGAGGTCACAAATAGATTCATATGGTGTATTATTACTTGCGTGTAGTGTTGGCTTTGATTTCCTGTGGTTCGAGATTGATTTAGAAGAGTGATTCTCATTCTAGAAGCTTAAAGTTGGAAGAGTTGACCAAATTTGACTTTTTGCATATTTAATCTCGTATCAGTATTTTCATTGCTCCTATAGGTTCGTATAGTGATTTTTGACTTGTGTGTACGCCCACAATTGAATTCGGAAGTCCCTAGGTTGATTTGGCATGTTTTCCGAAAGTTGGCAATTTTAAGGTTTAAAATTTCTTAGGTTTGACTATGGTTTGAATTTATGGATATTGGTTTCGGATTTCAGTTTTGGGACTTGGATGAGGTCAATTATGTTATTTGGAGCCTTTCTGCAAAAATTGGTGTCATTCGGAGTTGGTTTGATAGGATTCAGACGACTGGTTGTGAATCTAGAGGTTCTTGAGTTTTCTTTTGAAAATCATGCGTTTTGATGTCCGATTCATGGTTCTAAATTTTATTTTGGTGTTCTTGGATGATAAGCGAGTTCATATGATGTTATTAGACTTGTGTGGATGTTTGGTGTGGAGCCCCGAGGGCTCGGGTGAGTTTCAGATTGGCTTCAGAATGTTTTATGAACATTTCATTGTGCTGGTTCTGGTTTCATCGCATTTGCGAAAGTTCTATGGCAATTGAGACTAAGGCTACTGGGGAGGGACCTACCATTTACTAGGAGTTCTTCTCTTTTTGTGAAAGATGGCTGTGCACTTTTGCGAGCAAGGTGTCGCTTTTGCGATTGCAGTTGGGTGAAATGCTCTTTGCACTTGCAAAGTTATATGTTGCAAATGCGACGTTAGTAGTGATTCTCAAGAGTTGCTTTTGCGGAAATTTGTTTGCTTTTGCAATTGTCGCATTTGCGTACCCCATGTCGCAAATGCAACATCTGCAGCTTGTTTATAGCTGAGTATTTCAGGACTTAGCTTCATTTTATCATATTTTGAACCCTAGACTCGGTGGGAGACGATGTTGAGGAGAGATTTTCATATCAAACTATTGGGAAAATGATTTCGATCAATTTTCAAATATATTACATGATTATTTATGAGTTTTTAACATCAAATCATGGGATTTGAAGGGAAAATTTAGAGATTTTTGTCTATGTTTTGAAAAATAAAAAATTGAGATTTGAGAGTCAAATTGGACTCGGATTTGAAAACAAAACACATATATGAACTCGTGGGGGATATGGGTAGTTGAGACTTACCCTTTGACTTAGGTTTTTGTCACGCCCCGACCTCGGGGAGCGCCACCGACACTCAACAGAGTTACCCCGGTCGAGCAAGCCTGCACAGTGTCATCTACCCAACTCACCCCATGAATAAAAAGAAGAATACATTTCATTAATTAGACAATAAGAGGTCATGTGAATAACACCTGTTCAATTCCATTAGTTACGTCATTAACATGTCTCCAAAATAGTACATTATACAATCATAGTTAAAGTGGAACAGATGATATGATTACAACATTTTTAGTTCAACCTTCCCAAAAACAGATACAATCCACACTATGGCTACGAAGCCTCTAATAGGAACAAAAGGGTGCTACGACAGTGCCGGCAACAAGGCCCCGGCTATACCTCAAAACACTATGTACAAAGGACACTAGATACAGAACCCAGAAATGAAGTGGGACTCACCAAGTCAGCTGGGGAGAGGGTGTGCTGCTATCACTGATCAATAACACCTGCTATGGAACCACCTGCATCCATTAAAGATGCAGTGCCCCCGGAAAAAGGGACGTTAGTACATATGGAATTGTACTAGTATGTAAAACTAAACACCCTCTCAATAGAATGAGTAATAGTAAATGGAGAAGAAAACATGAAAGCAATAAGAGACTCAAACAGTATCAAGATGTCAAGTTAAAGAAAGGTAAATTTCAAGTGAGTTTCAGTATTTTAAGTTGGGAGATCCTTAGCACCGATACACCACCGTGTTTTTAGCACGGAGTCCGATCTCAGCCCGATCGGCTATCACGCCCCGACCTCAGGGGGCGCGACCGGCGCTCAACAGAGTTATCTCGGTCGAGCAAGACTACACAGTGTCGTCTACCCCACTCTTCCATGAATAAAGATAAGAATACATTTCATTAATTAGACAATAAGAGGTCATGTGAATAACACCAGTCCATTTTCATTAGTTACATCATTATTAATTCTCCAAAATAGTACATTATACAATTATAGTTAAAGTGGAATAGATGATACGATTACAACATTTTTAGTTTTAATAGGAACAAAGAGTGTTATGACAGTATCAGCAACAAGGCCTCGGCTATACCTCAAAACACTATATACATGGAACAAGAGATACAGGACCCCCAAATGAAGTGGGGCTCACCAAGTCAGTTGAGGAGAGGGTGTGTTGCTATCACCGATCAATACCACCTGCTATGGAACCATCTGCATCCATTAAAGATGCAGCGCCCCCGAAAAAAGGACGTTAGTACATATGGAATAGTACTAGTATGTAAAAATAACCACCCTCTCAATAGAACGAGTAATAGTAAATGGAGAAGAAAACATGAATCAATAAGAGACTCAAACTATATCAAGGTGTCAAGTTAGGGGAAAGGTAAATTTCACGTAAGTTTCAGTAATTTAAGTTGAGAGATCTTTAGCACCGATACACCACCGTGTTTTAGCACGAAGTGTGATCTCAGCCCGACCGGCTAAGCCGTCTCACCCGAGACATACACTCATAATACCACCATGTGCGCAGCATGGCGTCCGATCTCAGTTCGATGGGCTAAGCCGTCTCACCACAATACCGTGTGGGTCGACATCACATCACATCTCGCTAGCAATAATCTCATCCCCTTTCAAGGGGAAATATCTCAACACACCAATCTCATCCAATATAAGGGGAAATAGTCTCATCACATTAACAGAGGGATTTACTCTCACAACACACCAATCTCATCATATAAGGGTGGTGTCGCGTTCGTGAAGAAGGAAATTGGGGGACTGGGTATTTGCTCTTTACATTTGCGATCCCTAGTCCAAGTTTGCGAACGTCTGGGACCTGTGGCCTTTGCGTTCGCGTGAAAGGGCTCGCGTTCGCATAGGGGAAAAGGGGCATGGGAGGGGGTCAACATCATTACCCTTCGCGTTCACGAAGGTACCACCGCATTTGCGATGCTCAGGCAAGTCAAGCCTTCACGATCGTGAGACTGCCCTCGCATTCACGATGAAGTTTCTCAGGGTCATTCTGCGATCGTGAAGAAGGGTCAACTGGGTTTTAAATCAGGGATTAGACTCATTTTTTCTCATTTTACTTTGGGTTAGCCGATTTTGGAGCTCTTGGAGAGGGAGTTTTCACCTATCATTGTAAGGTAAGTAATTACTACTTAATGTGAGATTAATACATGGATTTTGGGTAGATTTTAACATATAAATTGTGGAAATTAAAGGATTTAGTTGAAAAATGTAGGTTTTGATACAAATGGGATTAGACCATGTAAATGATTATCGAATTTAGTAAGAAATTATATATTTGTGTTCGTGAGGTTATGGGTAACATTTATTTACAAATAATTCCAAAATTCGGGCACGTGGGGCTGGGGTGAATTTTAAGAATCTTTCAATTTGGGTTGGGTAATTACGCGAATAGTTAAATTATAAACTTTTGAGTATATATAGATTAATATATACAATATTTGGCTCGTTTCGGATTGCATGGCACCAATTTGAGGCTTTTAGCGTGAAATGTGGACCGGGAAGAGGACTTGGAAATGAGGTAAGTCTCTTGCCTAACCTTGTAAGAGGGAATTATCCTCGTATGTGCTATAAATGATTGTTTTCTTATAATTGTGGGTGCAACGTGCGCACGATGTGACGAGAGTCCGCATGTAGCAAAAATCATGCTTATGCTCGGGTAGTTTTAGGACTCTACCAGGTATTACTTGTGTTAAATGCACTCAAATTATTAGTTTAATTACTTAAATTATAATTGAAATTGGATAAAGGAGTTGTAAAGACTGAGCTTCATTACTTTGAGTTTTAGCGGGTTACTTGACCGTTAGTGGAAATTATGCCTTCCTTTAATATTATTCTTCTGAAGTAGCCATTAATCAGAGTTCGTAGAGTATTCTCTCTTCCCGTGGATCGAGCTAAATGCCTCAGAAGTATATTAGATGCATCTATGGTTCATGCCGGTCGACCCTCGGCAGTTTACGTACTATTCTGGATCGGGTCGTATGACCTCGGTATAAATCGTGCATGATATTGCTCGGAGTTTGAATATACTTGATATTTCTTCTATGACTTGAGAATTTACAATTACTTGATGGCTCTTATTTATTGAAATTAGTGTGTGATCGTTGTAGATTTTAATTGATATTTAGTTAAAGAACTACTTATTTATTTTTCCTTATTTTGTCGTTACTGATGCATTCCATGCCTATTTATAATTTTTGTACTATATTTATTGACCCATAGTAAGTGTCAATGTCAACCCCTGGTCACTACTTCTTCGATGTTAGACTAGATATATGTTGTTTACCTCACGCTACACTTCTGCACTAATCGTGCAGGATCTGAGGCAGGTGCATCTGGCGGCTATTCAGGTGCGTACCCCCACTACCCAGAAACTTAGTTGTCAGTTGCTCCCTATACCCTATTATGCAGCACCCGGAGTCTCTTCTTGTTGTATTTATTTTTCTGTGTATCTTACTCCAGACAATAGTATAAGAGGTTTTGTATGTTCTACTAGTTTGCTCGTGCACTTGTGACACCGGATTTTGGGAGATTCTAACAGATATTTCATGGTTTTTGTTTATTAAATTCTCTACTTCACTCTTTTGTTTATTTGATGCTTTACATTATTTCAATCACCTATTAATCATTACCTTATTAAATAAAATCAATGACTTTAAAAATATTAAAATAAACAATTATATGGATAGTTCACTATTGGCTTGCCTAGCGGCGATGTTGGGCGCTGTCACGGCCTATCATGGGAATTGGGTCGTGACAACTTGGTATCAGAGCTATAGGTTCACATAGGTCTCACAAGTCATGAGTGGGCCTAATAGAGTCTTGTAGATCGGTGCAAAGACGTCCGTACGTATCTTCGAGAGGCTATAGGGTGTTAGGAAACTTCTCTTTCTTCATATCCTATCATGCAATTGTAGACAAAAAAGTGTTCATGTCTACAATACCCATTCATTACCAATAGTTTCATCATTTTTAATGTCTCAAATGGACAAATAATACAACCACAACATAACATATTTTGACTTTCCCAACACCAATACACAACCCACACTATGTCTACGGAGCCTCTATGGATAAAGAAGAGTATGATGATACTGCCGGCAACAAGGCCCCGGCTATACCTCAAAAGTGACCACAATATAAATAAAAGGTACAATACATGACCGCAGAATGAAATGGGGCTCACCGAGTCTGCTGAAAAAATTATGATGTACCACTAACTGCGATCAACACTTTCTGCTATGTAACCACCTGCATCCATTTAAAGATGTAGCGCTCCCGGTAAAAGGGACATTAGTACCGTCGAATAGTACTAGTATGTAAATCTAAAACACCATCTCAATAGAATGGACAATAATACAAGGAGGAAACATTCACGAGTTCAATAAGAGCTTCAAAAAAATACTAAAACATCAAGTAAGGATCACATAAGTTCTCAAGTCAATTTCCATCTTATTAGGTTGGGTAATCTATGGTGCCATATGCCACAATCCACAATACCACTGTGTTCTTACACTGAGTCCGATCTCGACCCGATCAGCTAGGTCGTCTCATTTGAGATATCAACTCTATCCACAATTTTAATTATCATTTCCAGCACAGTGCCACAATCCACAATACCACCGTGTTCTTACACAGAGTCCGATCTCGACCCGATTGGCTAGGTCATCTCATTTGAGGCATCAACCATATCCACAATTTCAATTATCATTTCCAGCATAGTGCTACAATCCACAATTTCATCCACAATACCACTGTGTTCTTACACGGAGTCCGATCTCGGCCCGATCGGCTAGGCCATCTCACTTGAAACATTAACCATTTTCTGTCAATCATTTCACATCGTACTTCTTTCATATACTTTCAATTCATTGGCACTAGTGATTTCAATTACAAAATCATTCTTGGAACTTGGCCGTATTTCATAATTTCAGTCCCCTTTTCTACATTCAAATATCATTATCATAATCATTATCAACAACAATAAGGCTTCCCATTCAAGACAGTAAGTTCACATAACACAACAATTTGGGAATCTTAGGCACATAGAGGCTTTTCATACAATTTGGCATAACAACCTTTATTTCGATCTTAAAATGAAGTCATAACATTTCTAACACATATTCCACATTTTTAACATATCCTCAAATGGCAAGATGACATGATAAAAATATTTAGAATAAATATTGAACATATATCCTTCGACACCACCACATTAGGAATATCCAATTCAATAATGATCAAGGTCTTACTTCAATTACATGAACACCGTGGAATTCGATTCTAAGAAGAAGGGGGTTTAGCCATACATACCTCAATTGAGCTTCCTTAAACTCTAGAAGGTTTCAGAATTCTTAGCAACTTCAATCTATTTTAGAAATATAACAAATTGAACCAAAATTAGTAAGATGATCATGGTTCTAGCTCACTTGAGCATTTTATCAAACACTAGGTGTGCATAACATTCAACTACCTCTAGTAATGGTGTTTCTTCCTCCAACAATACATCCTTACCACCAACAAGAGATACTACAACATCCTTTGTCCACTAACTACCTTCTTAGCACCATTATAATCATCAATGAACTCACATCTACCAAATTCTACTAATTAACTTGTTACAAAATCTCTACCACACCCAATAATCTAGTTTAAGTATTTATGGCTTCCAATCACCATCTCATAAGTGCTAGTACTTATTCCTTTCTCATTTATTCACTAACAATCTATGCATGTAGGTTTAAGGGTGAAAGATTACCTCTTGTAGACCAAATCTTGAAAGTCAACTTTTGGGGTGTTCTTGAGATTTTGAAGAAATCCTATGGAATCCAATACAAAACCTTGTTGTAACTAGTGATTGAGAAGTGAAATCATCATAAAAACACACTTAAAAACTCACCTTAGATGTGTATTTGAAGCCTTGGCCGGATGGGTGGTAGAGAGAAAGCCCTAGTCTTGAAGAAATGACTTATCTCTCTCTACCCGGTCTTGGGGGTATTTAATGGGTTTCTACATCCGTGTCCACGGATTTGGCCGCGGATTTGCAGTAGAGTGGAGGCAGAAACTCTCAAATATGTGCGGCCGCGGATTTGGCCGCGCATCTGACCGCCCATATGACACAGGTCCAGTAAAATAGTCATAACTTTCTGTATACATATCCAAATGATGAACGGTTTGATGCGTTAGAAACTAGATTCAAAGGTCATTTTTTATAGGTTATACACCATATAAATCTGCATAGCTTGAGAGTTATGCTTGTTTGAAGTTAGATCTTTTGCATACTCACTTGAAAGTTTATACCATCATATAATTTTCAACTTGACTTAGCCTTAGGGCTCTTCTTAGATCATAAACCATTCTTAATGCTCCTCATACATATATTATCATCATCAATTGATATCACTCAAATTATCAGTCTTATTCGTACCCGAATTAATATAATTAGCACCCGCCAATCTTCTTAATGGTCTTAAAACACTTTTAAATTTTTCCCGGGTGTTACACTTATACAACGTATAGATATGAGAATCGGGTCTTGTAATGGGTTGCAGATATTGGAAAATTTGGCTCTAAGGTTTATGGGCTAAGGTTGCAGTAAGGATCGTCAGCTAGGTTGTGTTGTTTGGCTTGTATGGATTGGGGCGATGTGGGATCACTCACGGGTATGTGATCGAGGGGAGGGGGTTACATAGTGATTTGATGTCCTTAGGAAAACTCTTGGCACGTTCGAAGACGAACATAGGTTTAAGTGGGGGAGAATGTAACGACCCAACCGTTCGTTTTGAGTAGTTCGGTGATCTGATGTCACGAATAGCTTCATATGGTGTATTATTACGTGCATGTAGCATTGTCTTTATTTTTTGAGTGGTTCAGGATTGATTTGGAAGAGTGATTCTCATTCTAAAAGCTTAAAGTTGGAAGAGTTGACCAAGTTTGATTTTGCGTATTTGATCTCAAATCGATATTTTGATGACTTCAATATGCTTGTATAGTGATTTTGCACTTGGGTGTATGCCCGTAATTGAATTCAAAGGTCACTAGGTTGATGTGGCATGTTTTGCCAAAATTTGGTAATTTGAAGGTTTAGAAATTTCTTAGGTTTGACTATGGTTTGACTTTATGGCTATCGAGTTCAGATTTCAGTTTGGGGACTTGAATTAGGTCAGTTATTTTATTTGGAACTTGCCAGCAAGTTTTGTGTCATTCGGAGTTCGTTTGATATGATTCAGACAATTGGTTGTGAATCTAGAGGTTCTTGAGTTTTCTTTTAACAATCATGCATTTGGATGTCCGATTCGTGGTTCTGGATGTCATTTTGGTGTTCTTATTGAGTTAGTGAGTTTTTATGATATTTTTAGACTTATGTGGATGTTTGGTATGGAGCCTCGAGGGCTCGGGTGAGTTTCGGATTGGCTTCAGACTGTTTTGTTAACATTTCATTGTGCTGGTTCTGATTTCATTGCATTTGCGATGAGTAAGTCGCAAATGCGACAATCCCATTTGTAGAAGTTCCATCACAATTGCGACTAAGGGCTGCTAGGGAGAGACCTCGGATTTGCCAGGAGTTATTCGCTTTTGCGAAAGTTGGTTGTGTGCTTTTGAGAGCAAGGAGCCGCATTTGCGATGTCAGCTGGTTGGAATGCTCTTCGCGTCATGACCCGGCCGATCATTTTGAATATTGTAGCCATGTTCCCCCATTTATTGCTTATTCAATGTTCATTTGTGGTTATGTGACTTGCTAGTTTGGTTGGCTTGGTTCCGGGGATGTTCCGGAACTAATTGGGACACACAGTCCCAAGGTTGGTATCTTAAGTTGAAAGAGTTGACCGGATGTTGACTTATGTGTAAACGACTCCGGAATGGAGTTGGAAATCCATTATTTTTGTTAGGCTTGAATTGGGGTGCGATTCGTGTTTTTGATGTTGGTTGATGTGAATTGAGGTTTCGACTAAGTTTGTACCATATTTTAGGATGTGTTGGTATGTTTCGATGGGGGTCCCGGGGGTCTCGGGTGTGATTTATGTAAGGCCCTGTAAAATTTAGCGAAGGAATTTAAGGTTTCGTGGTGCCGAGGTAGACTAATGTGCACGAATAAATCTACATGGTTCCCACATTATAAATGTGTACTAGATAACTATACGCCTCATTTGTTGAATCGATCATGTCATCACAATGATTAACCATGTGAACGCTATCGGTGGTCACCCTCCAGTCTCTTAGAATATAACCTCCTGAAATGCCCTACTTAGCACCTTGGTGGATTCATGAACAATTCCAGCTCAAACTCGGACCTTGTTGTTCCTATTTGTAGTAGATCTCTAGAGAGTTGTAGTTTCACACATGCCAAAGAATAAGTATCATTCCATGATCAAACATATTGGAGTAGTAAATCCCATGGTCTTTTTCATTCAGTCACATCGTAGTATAAGGATGAGGAGGGGGTTGAAGGTCGCCAAGGGTCCAATTCGGGTGTCCGACATAGAGATTTAGAGTGGAAGAAAGTGAACGGGCTATTCTCCAGATTTTCTCCATAAAGATATTATGTGAATTGTTAATAAAGGTAAAGTAGGTGTAGTACACATTGGGCCTTATGGAATCTTGAGGGAAATAGGCCGAGCTACGAGTATGATGTCCCTCATCGTTGTTCTCCATGCACCTGGTATTTCATATGTCTATGTCCGAGAAGGTAGTTGGGAATCATTTGTCTATTATTCCTGTGGAAGCTATGGAAGGTGAAGTTAATGGGTAATCGGCTTATGAGAGGTACCCAATTATCATCCTTGTTAGAGAAGTTCGAAAGTTGAGATTGTCTCCGTCAAAATGCTATGGTCAAGTCTGTGAGTCGAGGAGGTCACCTCAAAGGCCGAGAGTGTTGTGGAAAGAAAATATTCTCACATGTTTGTATAGCTAAATGGTTATGGTTCGAAAGGTACTTTCTATGTGTTATGATTTAAATATGTACAGTTCATGTCAGGATACCACTGTGGGTGATGTAATGCCTATAATGTTGAGATTAGTGTTATTGATATATATTGTGATGCTTTGTTGAGTTGTGGATCTATTGTTAAGGAGGTTTTGGTGATTTTCTGACAGGTGGATAGGCCAAATTATAGGGGAAACTCTGCCAAAAAGTTTGAAAAATTTGGGAGTTAGTCAAAATTTTGGGCTTGAGATGTTTGAAAGAAGAGTTGAGTTATGTTAGGTGTATGGGGTGGACTCTACTCCTCATTCGAGGATGAATGATCCTAAGCGGGGAAGGATGTAAGGCCCCATAAAATTTCTCTAAGGAATTTAAGGTTATGTGGTGCCGAGGTAGACTAATGTGCACGCTGTGACACAGACTTTTTGGGGTTGAAGAATGCATGGAGGAGTTGGTGGAAAGTTTTGGCGAAAGAAGACATTTATGCGGTGAGTTTCGCGACCGCAGATCCGTTCCGCGAGCCGCATATCCATCGCGGAGTTGAGCAGAAAATAGTTAAATTATGAAGGTTGTTTCGCGGTCCATTATGCGATCGCATACCTGTTTCGTAGTCCGCACTTCTGTTGTAGAGTTAGCATGAGGTATTTCATTGGGCGATTCTGCAGTCCATCCGCATGAGTGGTCTGCGGACTGCAGACTTGACCGCAGACCGGTCCAGGCCATCCTAGTTTTTGTCATCGCTTTCGCGGTCCATTTTGCGGGCCACATATCGTTTCTGCGGTCCATTCTGCGACCGCAGACTTGTCTTCAGAGGGTCTATTTTTATATTTTTATAACCCGACCCCATTTTGATAAATAGCCTTTGGGGCTCATTTTGAAGAGAATGTTTGATGCTTTTAGAGAGAAGTAAGAATATTTTAGAGAGAGAAGGAGAAGACCTAGTATTATAATCACCCATTCTTGCACCAACCTTCAAGAATCATGGAAGCCACTCACTAGACCACCATCTACCTGGGTAAGTTCTTGTCCTACATCATCCATGTATGTTTGTTTAGTGTCTAAGTAGATTGTGGAGTTGGAGATAGGCCATGCATGTGCCAATAGGTGGTAGAATGTGAGGTTGTTGAAATTGGTTGGGGGAGGAAGTGATATCATTGTAGAGCTTTGTAGTCAATTTTGCATATTAGGTGTTTGACAACATTCTTAAGAGAATTACACCATGAGAACCCCTCTAATTATTGTCTTGTTTTCCGCTATCTTCCTATAGATTGATATTGCTAGAAGTGTTGGGATATTGTAGTAACTTAAGAAAAGCTCAAACAAGGTATGAAGGATAAGCTCTTTTTTCTAGTATCGGAATTCCCGTATTCTTACAAAGCTCCATCATGTGTAGTACAAACTTGAAACGCTACTAATGTGGGATATTCAAGCTAGTAAAATGATTCCCGAATTGCATAATGTGTCAGAACCCTCATGTGTTGATGATTCTCTATTTTGACTTAATTATGTTATACCCCCCCCCCCCCCCCGGGAAGAAAGTTTTGTTCGAAATCAATGTGATCAAATTCTTATTTCTCATATGATGAAATCTTACGAACTTATATTTGTTAATACCAAAGGTGCCAAAGGGTTTGATTTGAAAGGAAATCTTTTGTACAAAATATTTTCGTTTGGGGAATCCATATTGTGGTATTGTGATTACACCTCCACCCGCATACATTGGGTGAGGTGCCGGGGCCGCTTTGTATAGAGATTGTGGTATTGTGATTACACCTCCACCCACACAAATTGGGGTGAGGCGGTAAGGCCGCTTTGTGTAGAGATTGTGGCATTGTGATTACACCTCCACCCGCACACATTGGGGTGAGGCGGCAGGGCCGCTTTGTGTAGAGATGATGGCATTATGATTACACCTCCACCCGCACACATTGAGGTGAGGCGGAAGGGACGCTTTGTAGAGAGATTATGGCATTGTGATTACACCTCCACCTGCACACATTGGGGCGAGGCGGTGGGGCCGCTTTGTGTAGAGGTTGCTACAGAGGATCCCCAACTTGAAATTTATAAATGTTATTGAAAGATTTTAATGAATTTGCTATGGTTTTAATGGCTATTTAAGCTCTTTTATTTCTTCCATGATTTGTCACATTCATGTTGTACTTCCAATTCTTGAAGGGGGTGTTTGGTTTTCATACTAGTACTATTCCATATGTACTAACGTCCCTTTTGTCGGGGGCACTGCATCTTCAATGGATTCAAGTGGTTTGTCAGTGGGCAGCTTTGGTTCTCGTTAGTAGTTACTCTCTATTCAGCAGGTTTTGGTGAGCCCTACTTTGTTCCGGGCCTGATTTCACTGGATGTTGTACTTTGTGTTTTGAGGTATAGCCGGGGCCTTGTCGCCGGCACTTCCATATTACTCTTCTGTTATAATTAGAGTCTCCGTAGACAGGTTGTGGGTGGTATTTGATATTGGGAATTAAACTAGAAGTGTTGGTATTTGACAAACATGTTTTTCATCATATCTATAAAATTGTAATTTTTGGAAATCATAAATGAATATCCTTTGAGTAACGGAAAAAAAATGTGGAACATTTGACTTTTCTCATATCTATCATTTGTACTGATTCTTATATTGTTAATGGGCAAGGCTGGGTAGAAGGCATCTAGCAGGCTTGCTTAACCGGGGTATCTCGGTTGAGCGCCGGTCGCGCTCCCCGAGGTTAGGGCATGACAATTCGGATAGAAATCAGATTGAGTTTTGGACATAAGAATTTTATGTTAGCTTCAGTTCTGGTGTGATCACACATGTGAGGAATAGGCCACAGGTGCGGAGCTATAGAAGAAGCCAGGAAGGCGCAGATGCGGGTTTTGGCTAGGCTGGGCATTGTTCACAGGTGCGAGGTTGATTCCACACCTGTGAGCTCGTAGGTGCGGGTAGCTGGTCGCAGAAGTAGATTTTTAGACTGGGAGGCCATTGTCATAGGAGTAGAGAAAACTCCGCAGATGCGGTCCCGCAGGAGCGGACCATGGACCGCAGAAGCGGTATTTGGCCGCAGAAGAAGGTGGTCAAGAGTTTAATGAAATTTTGCAGAAGCGGAACCGAAGATGCGGTGTTTGGCTCGTAGAAATGAGAATTGGTGGGCAGACTTATATAATAGAGGGTTTGAGCCTTTTTCTTCATTTTTGGACTCATGGAGCTCAGCTAGGGCGATGTTTTTTTTAGGGATTTCACTATAATTCAAGAGGTAAGCAACTTATGATCACTTTTGTCCATTAATATTGAATAGCCATTGATTGTTACACCTAGATTATGTGTGTTTGAGGTATAGTTTGGGGGATTTGTGATCTATGTATTGGAGAGTAAGATTTGGGGAATTGAGATTTGATTTTGGGTCGGAATTGGATGATTTTAGTATGGTTGGACTCTTTATTGAATAGGTGTGCAGAATTTTTGAATTTTGTGGCGTGGGCCCATGGTTGACTTTTTGGGTTGACTTTTTGAATTTGGTTAAGGATCGTAACTTTAACGTATGAAATTGATTCTTATAGCTTGTATTAATTATATTAAGTTGTTTGTGAGTAGATTCGAGTCCTTCGGAGGCCGATTTGCAAGGCAAGGGTTGGTTGGAGTATTGAGTTGTGCAATTTGAGGTGAGTAACACTTCTAAACTTCGTACTGAGAGTATACATTCCTAGAAAACGAGTTATATGATAATGTTTGGGATGATTGGTATGAGATTGTGAGCCCTTGAGAATTGAGAGATTGATGACTGAGATGGGACTGAAAGTCAGATTTTGAGTGTTATTGAGGATCGGGTTTCACGCTACAACATGCCCTATAGGCTTATCTATTATTGTGGATTGGGCTGCATGCCGCAGCAGGCCTTATAGGCTTTATATTAGCGCTTGGGCAAGATCCGCCCCTCCGGAGTCTGGCATACCCGCAGTGAGCACAGGAATGGTGATTTATATACACGTGCTTTGGTGAGGGGTATTGATGCCAGGCACCCGTACAATGCTGAGTGATTATGTGTGTTGAGTGGGAATATGAGATAGACAGATTGAGCACTCTAAGAGTGTGGGTACTTGGAAATATCAATGTGATACCATATTTTTGACATGTATATTTGACATGTATGCATAGAGATGTGCCATTCCTCTTGCTACCTATACTTGGCATTTTCTTATCCTTGTTGGCCTTTAATTGTGAACTTGAAAGCATGTCTAAATTTTCTATACCATGAATGAGCAGAATATGAAGGTTTCTCTGAGTTATTACTGTCATTTTCATTACTATATATGTGTTGTCAATATATTAGTTCCGAATGTATCCTTCTAAGCTCGTCACTGCTTTCATCCCAAGGTTATTTATGTTACTTATTGAGTACACAGGATCAGTTGTACTCATACTATACTCTGCACTTCGTGTGCTGATCCAGGTATATCTAGACGTGGTGATTGCTAGAGTTGTGGTAGTACCTGATTGGAGACTTTGAGGTAGCTTCTATGGGCCCGCAGACCTTGATTCTCCCTCCTTTTATTTTCTTTAGTACAGTTTTACTATTCAGACAGTTGTACTAGAGTTTGTTTTATGTTGAGATGTTGTAGTGCTCATGTACTCATTGATACCAAGTTTTTAGATTGTTGTAGTAGAGTTACAATTGTTTTCATCAGATATTTATGAGATTTTCCAATGTTGAGCTTATTAAATTATGTTTTAATTCAAATTCTTAGTTGTTTTGTGATTGGCGGCTTGCCTAGTAATTGTGTTAGGCGTCGTCACAACAGGTTGGGATATTTGGTCGTGACAAGTTGGTATCAGAGCACTAGGTTACTTAGGTCTCACGAGTCATGAATAGGTTTAGTAGAGTCTTGTGGATTGGTACGAGATGTCTGTACTTCGCTTCGAGATGCTACCGAACCATTAGGAAACTTCACTTTCTTGTACTCTTGTCGTGTGGATTTGTTGGTTCCAGAAACACATATGGTGAGGACATGTGCGATCGGATCAGGCGAACGACCATCAATACCGCCAGCTAGGGTCACGAGAGGCCAGATCCGCGATAGAGGCCGAGATGCGGCTTGTACTACAGGTAGAGCAGCACCTGCGGAGCCAGTAGTTTCTCCAGCTGAGGAGCAGATACCAGATGTTGTTGAGCCGGTGGGAAAAACTCAGGTACCAGCTGTGCTAATTGTGATCCCAAGCCTATATGAGGCTGTGGCCCATATATTGATGGTGTGAACGAGCCTGGCTTAGGCAGTTCCAGTTCTAGCTGCACCAACTACTTCACAAGCTGGGGGAGGTGCTCAGACTCCCGCCGCTCGTACTCCAGAGCAAGTAGCTTATGGACTTCAGAGATGAGGGGTACTACCTACCCAATCGGTTGTAGCTACTCGGGCCCAAGTTGGCCCACCTATGAGTGATGAGGAGTAGAAGAGACTCGAGCGATTTGGGATGCTTAAGCCTCCAGTGTTCAGTGAGGCCGTGTCAGAGGATGCTCACGATTTTATAGACAGGCGCAAGCGGATCCTTCGAACAACGGGTAACTTGAAGACCAGTGGAGTTTCATTTACTACTTTTTTGTTGACAGGGGTATCCTACAAATGGTGGGAGGACTATGACTTAAGCAGGCTAGTCGGCGCTACACCACTTACGTGGCATTGGCATGAGTTCTCAGTTCTCTTCTTAGAGAAGTTTGTTCCACAGACTCGTAGAGAGGAATTGCGTATGCACTTTGCACAGCTACTCCAGGATGGTATGTCAGTGACTCAGTATGAGATGGTATTTTTAGAGTTGGCTCGTTACGTGGTATGCTTGGTTCCCACTAAGAGGGAGAGGATTAGGAGGTTCATAGATGGACACAACTATGGACTATGTTTCATTATGACTCCGGATATTGCGACGGGTGCGAGGTTTGACGAGGTGGTTGATATTATTCGACGCCTAGAGTTGGTTCGCAGTCAAGAGCATGAGGAGAGGTAGGCCAAGAGGCATCGTAGTTTAGGTGGTTTCAACAGTGCCTCATCTGGAGGGCAGTCTCATCACTGCAGGGGTCATCCTGATAGGCCCGCCTCAAATGTCTCATCCGATTCATCGTGGTGTATCAGCTAGCCATAGTTCATACAGTGTTCATCTAGGTAAGTCATCTTTCAGTGCCCTCCCACCTCAGATTTTATCCCGTGCTCCATCAGTTCAAAGTTCATCCCGTACTCCGTATCGTAGGCACCAACAGAGTTGAAGGAATTGAAAGAACAACTTTAGGAGCCTCTTGATAAGGTATTCATTAGGCGTAGTGTGCCACCTTGGGGTGCACCAGTTCTGTTTGTGAAGAATAAAGATGGTTCTATGCGGATGTGCATTGATTATAGGCAGTTGAACAAAGTTACAATTAAGATTAAGTATCCGCTACCTCGCATTGATGTCTTATTTGACAGCTTCAGGGTGCTAGAGTGTTCTGTAAGATTGATTTGAGGTATGGTTACCACCAATTGATGATTTGGGATTCTAATATCATGACGACATCATTCAGGACCCGTTATGGTCACTAAGAATTCCTTGTAATGTATTTTGGGTTGACCAATTCCCCAACAATATTTATGCATATGATAAATAGTGTATTACAACCATATCTTGATTCTCTTTTCATAGTATTCATTGATGATATACTGGTGTACTCACGCAGCTAGGAGGAGCATGTACAACATTTGAGGATTGTGATACAAATGTTTAGGGAGAAGACGATTTATGCTAGATTCTCCAAGTGTGAGTTTTGGATTGATTATGTGGCATTCTTTGGGAACGTGGTGTCTAGTTAGGGGATCAAGGTAGATTTGAAGAAGATTGAGGCAGTTCAGAATTGGCCCATACCATCTTCAGCTACTGAGATTTGGAGTTTTCTTGGCTTGGCCGGATATTATCGTCGTTTCGTGGAGGGCTTTTTGTCCATTGCTACACCTTTGACAAGATTGACCCAGAAGGGTGCTCTATTCAGGTGGTCGGATGAATGTAAGGAGAATTTTCAGAAGCGCAAGACTGCCTTGACCATAACTCCAGTTCTAGTTTTACCCTCAACATCGGGTTCATGTATATTGTGTTTTGATGCATCTCGAATTGGTATTGGGTGTGTCTTGATATGGGAGGGTAGGGTGATTGTTTATGCTTCACTCCAGTTGAAGCCCTATGAGAAGAACTACTCCGTTAATAATTTAGAGTTGGCAGCCATTGTTCATGCCTTGAAGATTTGGAGGCATTATCTCTATAGTGTGTCTTGTGAGGTATTTACAGATCATCGAAGTCTATAACACTTGTTTAAGTAAAAGGATCTAAATATGAGGCAGCGGAGTTGGTTAAAGTTGTTAAAAGACTATGCTATCACCATTTTTATCATCCCGGGAAGTCCAATGTGGTGGCCGATGCCTTGAGTAGGAAGGCTGTGAGTTTGGGTAGCCTTGCATATATTCCAGTTGGTGAGAGACCACTAGCATAAGATGTTTAGGCCTTGGCCAATCAGTTCGTGAGGTTAAAGGTTTTAGAGAATAGTCGGATACTAGCTTGTGTGGTTTCTCGATCTTTTTTTGTATGAGTGCATTAGAGAGCGTCAGTATGACGAACCCCATTTTCTTGTCCTTAACGACACGGTACAGTGTGGTGATGCCAAGGAGCTTTCTATTGGGGATGATGGGGTGTTGCAGATGCACGGTCGGATTTGTGTGCCCAATATGGATGGGTTACGTGAGTTAATTCTTGTGGAGGCCCACAATTTGCGGTATTTCATTCATCCAGGTGCTGCAAAGATGAATCAGGACTTGAGGCAGCACTATTGGTGGAGAAGAATGAATAACAATATAGTGGAGTATATGGCTAGGTGTTTGAACTGTCAGCAAGTGAAGTATGAGCATTAGAGGCCGGGCGGTTTGCTTCAGAGGCTTGAGATTCCTTAGTGGAAATGGGAGTGTGTTACCATGGACTTCATTATTGGGCTCCCGTGGACATTGAAGAAATTTGATGTTATTTTGGGTGATTGTGGACCGGCTGACTAAGTCCACACATTTCTTTTCGATTGTGACTACTTATTCTTCGGAGTGGTTGGCTGAAATCTATATCCGCGAGATTATTCGCCTTCATGTTGTGCCGGTGTCTATTTTTTCTAATCGAGGCACGCAGTTCACATCGTAGTTTTAGAGAGTAGTTCAGCGAGAGTTGGGCACACAGGTTGATTTGAGCACAACATTCTACCCCCAGACTGATGGATAGTCCGAGCGCACCATTTAGATTTTGGAGGATATGTTACGCGCTTGTGTTATAGATTTCAGGGGGCTTTGGGATCAGTTTCTACCGCTTTCTGAGTTTTCCTACAACAACAGCTACCAATCGAGTATTCGGATGGATCCTTATGAAGCCTTATATGGGAGGCAATGTCGGTATCCACTTGGGTGGTTTGAGCCGGGGAGGATAGGTTGTTGGGCACGGATCTAGCTAAAGATGCCTTGGAAACGATCAAGTTGATTCAGGATGGGCTTCTTATGGCATAGTCTAGACAGAAGAGTTACGTCATTTGGAAGGTTCGTGATGTTACATAGATAGCGGGAGAGAAAGTATTGGTCAGAGTATGGCCCATGAAGGGTGTGATGAGGTTCGGGAAGAAGGGCAAGTTGAGACCTCAGTATATTGGCCTCTTAAGGTGCCTGAGAGGATTGGGGAGGTAGCCTACAAGCTTGCATTGCCACCTAGTCTATCGGGTGTTCACCCAGTGTTTCATGTTTCCATGCTCCGAAAGTGTTACGGTGATCTGTCTCATGTTTTGGACTTCATCACGGTTCAGTTAGATGGAGATTTGACTTATGATGTGAAGTCGGTGGCCATATTGGATCGGCAGGTTCGAAAGTTGAGATCAAAGAATATAGCTCCAGTGAAAGTTCAGTGGAGAGGCCAGCCAGTCAAGGAGGCTACTTGGGAGACCGAGAAGGAGATGCGGAGCAACTATCCACACCTATTTGAGACTCCATGTATGATTCTAGGCCCGTTCGAGGACGAACGTTTGTTTAAAAAAGGGAGAATGTAATGACCTGGCCGGTCATTTTGAGAATTTTAGCCCCGTTCCACAATTTATTACTTATTCTATGTTCTTTTGTTGTTATGTCACTTGCCGGGGTGGTTGGCTTGGTTCCCGAGATGTTGCAGAATTAATTGGGACACTTTGCCCCAAGGTTGGAAGCTTAAGTTGAAAGAGTTGACCGGATGTTGACTTATGTATAAATGACTCCGGAATGAATCTTTGATGTTCTCGATAGCTTCGTACGGTGATTATGGACTTAGGATTATGTCTCGATATTGAATTGGAGGTCCGTATGTCGTTTTGGCTCGAATTGGCGAAAGTTGGAAAGTTAAAGGTTGAGAAGTTTGACCGAGAGTTGACTTTGTTGATACCGGGCTCGGAGTTTTGTTCCGGAAGTTAGATTAGGTCTGTTGTGTCATTTATGACTTGTGTGCAAAATATGAGGTCAATCGAAGTTGGTTGGATAGGTTTCGACATTGATTTTAGAAGTTGAAAATCCATTAGTTTGGTTAGGCTTGAATTGGGGTGCGATTCATGTTTTATATGTTGGTTGATGTGATTTGAGTCTTTGAATAAGTTTGTATCATGTTTTAGGATGTGTTGGTATGTTTGGATAGGTTCCTGGGGGCCTCGGGTGTGATTTGGATTGAAAACAGATTTAGTTTTGGACTTAAGAATTTTCTGTTAGCTTCAATTCTAGTGTGACCACTCCTACGAGGAATAGGCTGCAGGCGCGGAGCCATAGAAGTGGGCAAAAACGCTCAAATGCTAGTTTTGGATAGGCTGGGTAGTGGTCACAGGTGCGAGGTTGTTTCCGCACCTGCGAGCTCACGGGTGCGGGTAGCTGGTCGCAGAAGCGGATTTTTTGACTGGGAGGCTGTTGTCACAGAAACAGAGAAAACTCCGCAGGTGTAGTCCCGCAGGAGCGGACCATGGACCACAAAAGCGGACCCACATAAGTTGGATTTGGCCGTAGAAGCGGTTGGTTGGGAGTTTAATGAAATTTCGCATAAGCTTGTTTTCTTCCACAGAAGCGGAACTATAGATGTGGTGTCTGGCCCGTAGAAGCGAGAATCGCTGGGCAGACTGATATAATCGAGCGTTTGAGCCTTTTTCTTCATTTTTGGACTTGTGGAGCTCGGCTAGGGGCGATGTTTGTGAGGGATTTCACTATAATTTAAGAGGTAAGAAACTTTTGATTACTTTTGTCCATTAATATTGAATACCCGTTGATTTTTACACAAAGATTATTTGTGTTTGAGGTGAAATTTGGGGGATTTGTTATCTTTGTTATCATTCATTGTTACTTTATATGTTGTTATTGTTTGGGCATAGTGGTACGAGATTATGAGCCCTTGATACTTGAGAGATTGATGACTGAGGTGGTCCTAAGAGCCGGATTGTGAGTGTTATTGTGGATCAGGTTGCATGCCGCAGTAGGCCCTATGGGCTTATCTATTATTACGTATCGGGTTGCACGCCGCAGCAGACCTTATATGATTTATATTAGCACTTGGGCAAGATCCGCTGATCCAGAGTCTGTAATACAAGTAGTGAGTGCAGGCACGATGATTTATATACACGTGCTGTGGTGAGGGGCATTAATGTCAGGCACCCGTAAAGTGCTGAGTGATTGTGTGTGTTGAGTGGGAATGTGAGATAGACAGATTGAGCACTCTGAGAGTATGAGTACTTGGAAATATCACTGTGATAGCGTACTTTTGACATGCGTATTTGACATGTAGGCATAGAGATGTACCATTCCTCACTACTTTTAGCCCAATGTTAGTTTTGTTACTTACTGAGTACATTTGGTTTGTTGTACTCATACTATACTCTACACTTCGCGTGTAGATCCAGGTTTATCTGGACGCGGTGATTGCTAGAGTGGTGCTAGTACCTGATTAGAGACTTTGAGGTAGCCGATATGACGCCCGCAGACCTTAATTCTCCATCCTTTTATTTTCTTCAGTAATGTTCTACTATTCAGACAGTTATACTAGAGTTTGTTTTATGTTGAGATATTGCAGTGCTCATGTACTCATTGACACCAGGTTTTGGGATGGTTGTAGTAGAGTTACAGTTGTTTTCATCAGATATTTATGAGATTTTCCGTTGTTGAGCTTATTAAATCATGCTTTAATTCAAATGCTTAGTTGTTATGTGATTGTGGGCTTGCCTAGTAAATGTGTTAGGCGCCGTCACGATAAGTTGGAATTTTGGGTCGTGACACTTCGCATTTACGAAGTTATATGTTGCAAATGCGACGTTAGTAGTGATTCTCAGGGGTCGCTTTTGCAGAAATTAGTTCGCTTTTGCGATTGTCGCATTTGTGAACCCCATGTCGCAAATGCGACAACTGTAGCTTGTTTATAGCTGTACTTCGGGACTTAGCTTCATTTTATCATATTTTGAATCCTAGACTCGGTGGGAGGCGATTTTGAGGAGAGATGTTCATACCAAACAATTGGGTAAGTGTTTTTGATCAATTTTCAATTATATTACATGATTCTTTATGAGATTTTAACATCAAATCATGGGATTTGCAGGAAATATTTATGGATTTTTGTCTATGTTTTGAATAATAAAATTTGAGATTTAAGAGTCGAATTGGACTCTGATTGGAAAACAAAACACATATATGAACTCGTGAGGCTATGGGTAGTCGAGACTTACCCTTGGACTCGGGTTTTGATCGGGCAAATCCGCGGCTGACTTTTGTTGACTTTTGGAGAATTTTATGAAGATCATAGCTTTAATTATTGGAATTGGTCCCCCTTGCATTGTTTGATAATATTAAGTCTTTTTTGGCTAGATTTGAGCTGAGTAGAGATGAATTTTGAAGGAAAAGCTATTCTTGGGTGTTGATTTTGCCTAATTGAGGAAAGTATTTTGCCTAACTTTGTGTGGGGGGAAACTACCACTTAGAATTTGGGTTGTTGTATTAATTGAATTATGTGGGAGACGTGTGCACGAGGTGACGAGTTTGTACAAGGGCTCATATGTGGTATTTTGACCGGTTTAGACTTTTAGGCTTCTTTCATGCATTTAATTGGAATTGTCGTATCATGTTATATTTTCCAATGTTTAGTTTACTCTTACATGCCTTGTTTGATGTTATAAGTACATTCTATCTCTTTCATTGTTAAGTTTATGTTGTACACTTGAATTGGATGTTTCCATTTCATAGGAATACCTTCATTGTGAGTTTTTGAAGTTGTGGTTGTGAAAGCGATTCACATGTTGAGGTTGAAGTGGTTTATTATTGAGATATATTTCCCCTTGTTGAGTTGTTTTTCACTTATTTTGTTGTTATCGAAATTCTTATACATATTGTGGTTGAGCCGTTGGCTATTTGTTGTGGTAACATTCGTATTGTTGATCTCAAAAATATTGTGGCATATGGGCATCTGAGGTGCGAGTTGATTATTGTGTTGTGAAATATATGCACATGCGGCGGTATAAGGATAGGGGTTGATGTTCATGCGGCAACATAAGGTGGGATTTATGTGCGATTTGCTAGTAAGGGAATTACTTGAAGCCATGCGTAGACATAAAGGGGGCTAAAGCACGTGTAGCTCTTTCAGGAAAAATGTTTTTAAAAATAAAATACAAGGTCACGCGGAGATATAAGTAAGATTGGGATTGTGATTTGTGAAATATTAATATGAGGTGTGAAACCTCAATGTGATTCTCATCGTACATTCTATGTTGCAACGACATGGAGGAGTTACTGATTTTCTGGTATATGGTTTCCTGTTTCACAATCGCAAGGGGTTAATTTTGGCACGCGAGTTTTTGTTCAATGTGTTCGCGAGGTGAAGTACTTGATCACAAAGTTCTGTGTGTTTTGCAACACGAACGCGAGTGAGAGGACGTGTTCGCGAAGAAGGAAGAGGAGGCCTGGGAATTTTCACGTGTTGCTCATTGCGATTGCGTGTGGCTGTTCGTGATCGCGTAGGTATTGGTGACTGGTTATCACATTTGCAACTGGTCTATCGCATTCGCATAGAAGGTTTTTTCCACTGGATATTTTTGTTCTTCGCTATCGCAAGGGACTTTTCGCGATCGCGATGTGTAATGACTGGGCATCAGGTTTTAAAATCCCAAATTGTGGGTTAGAGTATTATTTCATATTTTGAGTTGTAGAGCTCAGTTTTGGGCAATTTTGGAGGGGATTTTCATGTCTTGGATCGGGGTAAGTATTTTTTACTCGGATATGTTATTATATCATGATTCCATCTTTGTTTTAGATTTAATTAGTGAATTAAAGTGAAGAAATAGGGGATTTTGTGGAAACTTTTCAAAAATGAAAAATGGAGGTTTGAAGGTCAATTTGAGGTCAAAATTGGATGATTTTTGGTATGGTTGGACTTGTAATTGAATGGGTATTCAGAATTTGTGAATTTTGTTGGGTTCCGAGGTGCAGGCCCGGGGTTGACGTTATGGGTTGGCTTTCTGATTTTGGTTAAAGATCTTAGATTTATCATTTGGAATCAATTCCTATGGCTATTATTGATTATAATGAGTTGATTTGCTTAGATTCGGATCGTCCAGAGGTTGATACGCGTGGGAAGATCTTGTTAGAGGAGTGAATTAGCTTGTTTGAGGTAAATATCTTATCTAAACTTGGTTGAGGCATAAGCTGCTTGAGTTATTTGTGACAGCTACGTGCTATGGGTTGTGCACATGTGCGTGGTTGAGCCCATGTGCGTGCATCGGGGGTACTATTTCCATTCTCGGGGTAGTGCTTAGGCCATGATATGCCTTGAAATGATTGATAAGCTTCAAGTTGATATGTTTCTCATATTTTTGCCCCTATGTGAGCTATTTGTACCATATTTGAGATTTCGTTGAGGTTATTCTTCTCGTTGTACCTGATAACTGCTATTTCTTGATGGAAATTGTCTGCTCTAGCTGTGGTAGCACACATTGCACATGCCTACAATATAGCATGTTATTTATGCCAGTCCAGGAATATGAACTTGATAATCATTGATCATGTACATGTATTCCGCATATTTGCTTTCTCTGTGTTTTGAGCTGGACTGGTAGCATGTGACCATGCCGGCCGGATTGTGATTGTTAGCACGTGAGTAGTCTATGTTATTGATATTATTGGCATTGGAGCTATCCATGTAGCACGTGAGTTATCCGTGCGGATCCAGATATTGATATTATTAGCACGTGAGTTGTTCGTGCAGCATGTGGTTTGTCCGTGCAGCGTGTGGATACAGATCCATCCCCCTAGGGTCACACTCTCATATTTCTCTCTTGATGGTGTACACGCTATTATTGAGGAAAACTGATTAGTCATTTGGTGCGTATATGTAAAGGTTGAGGAAAGTCTGGCCAGTGTTATTTTGGAATTGCATTTCATCTTTACTTGCACCTTCCATGGTTTATTATCTTATTATCTGCATATCATCTTATATGCCGTACCCGTGACCGAATAGAGATTTTGAGTTATTGGACACACACATAGAGATACTTCTTTCAGTATCTTATACATGTTCACATTATTGTTCTGTACTTGTTGGATTTTATGAAACTATACAGCTTATTGCAGGTAACATTTATAATTCTTGTTTCTTTTACCTCGCTGATGTTAGGTACTTATTAAGTACATTGGGTCGGATGTACCAATACTACACTTTGCACTTAATTGTGTAGATCCGGGTGTGTTGATCAATTATCGACAGTAGGCTTGCTTATTGGACTATCTTCGAGAGGCGAGGTAGAGCTACATCCTTGGTCGAACTTTTAACTTGTATTTTCCTTACATAGTGTTGTTACAGTTCATACAATGTTATTATTTTTCTATTTCAGACTTGCATTCCGTTGTAGAGCTCATGACTCCATATTTATCAGTTCTTGGGAAATTTACCTTGTATTTGTAGTATTTGGTTGTATTGAGATTTCTGACTTATGCTATTTCCATAAGTTTGGTTGTAATGTTTCCTTTATTGTTATGTTCGGCTTGCCTAGCCGGTGTCTTAGGCGCCATCCCGGCGCATTTGGATTTTGGGTCGTGATAAGTTGGTATCAGAGCCCTAGTTTCATATGTATTACGAGTCATGAGGAAGTTTAGTAGAGTCTTGCGGATCAGTACGGAAACATATGTACTTATCTTCGAGAGGCTACTGAACTGTTAGGAAACTTCACTTTCTTGTATTCTTGTCCTGCAGATTTGTTATTTCTGAAATTTGAACTTGACTCTTCTATTCTCTCACAGATGGTGAGGACACATGCAACTAGATCTGCGGATGATCACCAGTAGCACCAGTTAGGGCCGCGAGAGGTTGGGGCTAAAGTGTGGCTCGTACAACAACCAGAGCAACACCCGTGGGACCACCAGTTGCTCCAGCTCAGGAGCAGGTACAGATGTGGTTGAGTCGGTGTGACTAGCTCAGGCACCAGTAGTGCCCGTTGTGATTCCTAACCTTCAAGAGGTATTAGCCCTGATTATGGCTGTGTGCACGAGTTTGGCTCAGGCAGTCTCAGTTCAAGCTGCACAGAGACATTTCACAGGGTGGAGGACGTACTCAGACTCCTGCCGCACGTACTCTAGAGTAGGTAGCTCAAGGACTCCAGACACCGGGGGTACTACCAGCCCAGCCAGTTCCTGCTGCTTGGGCCCAGATTGGCCCATATATGAGTGATGAGGAGCAGAAGAGACTGGAGCGGTTTGGGAGTCTTAAGCCTCCAGAGTTCAGTGTGGCAGAGTCGGAGGATCCTCAAGATTTTATTGACCGGTGTTAGCAGATATTTTGCATCACAGGTATTTTGGACACCAGTTGGGTATCATTCACTACATCTCAACTGATCGGGGCAGCCTACCGATAGTGGAAGGCTTATGATTTGGGCAGGCCAGCCGATCCAGTGCCACTTACATGGCATGAGTTCTCAGTTCTCTTCTTAGAGAAGTTTGTCCCACATACTCGCAGAGAAAGGTTGCTTAGGCAATTTGTGCAGCTATGCCAGGAGGGTATTATAGTGACTCAATATGAGATGAGGTTTTCAGAGTCACACAGTATGGTTGGCTTCCACTGAGAGGGAGAAGATTTGGAGGTTCATTGACGGCCTCAACTATGGATTACGCTTCTTTATGGATCGTGAAGTTGCGACGGGTGCGAGGTTTGATGAGGTGGTCGATATTGCTCAACACTTAGAGATGATTCATAGGTAGAAGCGTGAGGAGAGGGAGGCTAACATGCCTTACTTTAGGTGGTTTCAGTAGTGCCTCATCTGGAGGTCAGCCCCTTTATCAGCAAAGGTCATTCTTCTAGACCCATTCAGGCAGATCGCTATATTCCTCGTGGTTCTTCAATTAGCCATAAATCCTACAGTGCGTGCCCAACTCAGTCATCATTTAGTGCATTACAAGCATAGAGTTCTTATCATGCTTTATATGCACAGGGTTCTTCGGGCAGCTATAGAGACTATTAGGGGCAACAGCTCCATTAGAGGAGAGGTTTTTTCGAGTGCGGGGACTTGAGTCATCTCAAAAGGGATGGCCCCAGACTATTAGGTAGGAATCCAAAACAAAGTTCTCAGCCTATGATTCCAGCACCAGCAGCTACACCACTTGCACAACTAACTTGGGGTGGGGCTGAGTCAGTTCGAGGCCACCCTAGAGGGGGAGGTCGATCAGGTGGTGGTCAGGCCCATTGCTACACATTTCTAGCCAGGCTAGAGGTAGTTGCCTCTGATAAAGTGATCACAGGTATTGTTTCAGTATGTCACAGGGATGCTTCGGTATTATTTGATCATGGTTACACTTGTTCATACGTGTCATCATACTTTGCTCGTTATTTGGATATGCCTCGTGATTCTTTAATTATGCATGTTCATGTATCTACACCGATGGGTGATTCTATTATTGTGCACTGTGGGTACCGTTCGTGCATAGTGACTATTGGGGGATTAGAGACGAGAGTTGATCTTTTTGTGCCTAGCATGGTTGATTTTGACATGATTTTAGGCATGGATTGGTTGTCACCATGTCACTCTATTTTGGATTGTCATGCTAAGACAGTGACGTTGTGTTATATCTCGCGTTTATCGTACGTTAAAGTTTCATCTTTAGTTAATTAACATAGACTCGGGAATGAGATTATCTTGACGTTAGCATATTTATGCTATTTATAACAAGCAATAAGTAAGTGCCATAAAGGAAAGGGTACACGAATTAAAGAAAATGAGTTTCGTTGAAGGTTGTTGATTTGGGATAAAATACGATCCGAGTTATAATACTCGATACTTATGGACTAGTACCATACAAGGCACCATATGACCGTGATAATATGATGTATACAGTATATTAAAAATAAGTATAATTTTAAGTAATTTCAGAAAATTTTTAATTATGCGGGTAATTGGTAAATTACCGGGTGACGGGACATTACCTAATTACCTAATAAGTGGATAAAGATTAAACTTTCCCACCCCCATCCCCACGTGGCAGCAAGCCACATCTCAAAGGAATGACTCTTAGCCATTCTTATTAGGTGGCAACCTAATATGCCAAATACAAGGCATTTCAATTCAAAGAATTTCCATACAAAGATACTACAATGACAAGTGGGGACGTTAGTCATTCTGATGAATTTCAAAAAATTCATTCTCAAGATACTACAATCAGATTTTAACATTCCCATACCAAAGACTCTACCATCAGAAGTGAATTCATTTAAGCTTTCAACAAATCTCATTCTCAAACACTACAATTAGAAGTGGAGGAAACGTTGGCCATTCTTAGGAGTTTTCAACTTTTTATTTTCAAACACTTGAATCAGATTCCAAATATTACATTAAGTAACGTGATTCTTCAACCAACCCAACGAGAATTATTGTAACTTTAGCAACGTAAAATTTTGCCATTCTAACGGAGCACAGTGCAACCTTTTTCCAAGAATATTATACAGATTTTTCCCTACTCCAGGTATGTTAAGGCTAAGTTCTTCTTTCATTTTAGCATAATCTAGTAATTACACGAGTTTGATAACAAAGCTTAAAGAAAAATTCATATCCCAGAATTTACGTATATTTTTCTAGTTTTGTAAGTTACAATATTCTCTTTATCGGGACTTCATATTCATTTGAGTATTTCCTTTTTCCAGTCAAGAGAGCACAGAGTCTATATATACAGTATTACAGTAATTTCATTACCATCGAGCTATAATCGATGGGCAGGCCCCTATTGGGCAACCTCTGATCAGATGGTAAGTTATATACCGAGCCTACTGTGGCCGAGCGCCTATGAGCGAGCCCAGTTGGTCGAGATACAGAGCCTAGTATGGCCGAGCGCCTATGAGCGAGCCCAGTTGGTTGAGATACAGAGGCTAGTATGGCCAAGCGCCTATGAGCGAGCCTACTACGACAGAGCAGTTTTATATATATATATATATATATATATATATATATATATATACACACACACCGAGCCTTATAAGGCCGGACAACTATTTTACTTGCTAAAATGAGAGAATAGAGTCAGTATCAGCAGGTGAGTATACCTTCAGATTATCTTTGACCCCCAGTTGCTTTCAGTTATTATATTATCAGTTCAGTTTCAACTTTCAATATATTACCTTACATACTCGGTACATTATTTCGTACTGACGTCCCTTTCTGGGGGCGCTGCATTTCATGCGTGCAGGTTTAGACAGACAGACGGGTAGACCTCCTCAGTAGGTGTTGCCCGAGTTCAGCTTTATCGGTTAGCTCGCCATCCGTCGGAGTTGCCGGGTCTAGAAGTTTTGTGTACATGTTGTGTATATATGTAGATAGGTTATGGGTTGGTCGGGGTCCTGTTCTGATCACAGTACATCCATCAGTAGAGGCTTGTAGACATATCCTGTCAGTAGTGCAGTATGTTGGGCTTGTATGCCCTGTATGTATATTTTGTTGGCTTGTCAGTTGTAGTAATTATGATGGCCTTGCCGGCCCAGCTTTATGTTGACATTTAGTCAGCATTAGTCTTTATTCAGTTTTATATTTTGCATCGCACATTGTCTTGTAATGTGGCCCATGAACAAAGTATGACATTACATCAGATTGAAGATAGTGACGAGATTGGCAAAGTTTGCTACTCATTTTCAATCAGCCAACAATAATAGTAACAACATAATGAAAATAGCAACAATAAAAACAACTCAAAAATAACAAGTTCAACTTGATCACATTAATAGAAAAATAAGTATGCTTTCCAAACAAATCAATTATGACATCAACTTCAACATATAAAGTATCAATTAGTATGGGGAAGATACGTCCTATGCCTGCATGACAATTATCGATGCCAACATCAACGAATTCACAGTTAAATCATCAAGTAAGCACAACCTCAACATTGTACGGGTGCCTGACATAACATCCTTCACTAAGCACATACCAAGTGTCGTCACTCACAGGGCCAAAAGTAACATGGGTTATCACCTGACTCTGGAGGGGTAGATCCTAGCGCAAGCACTGATATGATCAAACGTCAACGATCATCAATACTTAGCTCAAATGGCCTAGCGTATGCGCCACCTCAATATCAATATCACTCAACCCAATATAGGGCCTGGCATATATGTCACCTCACTATCAATATTAACACGACTCTATGGCCCAGTTCAGTCATTAATCCACTCATATCTCTATATCTAACATCTCACAGTATCAGAAATCAATATACCGCTCAAATTATATCAACATGCCATAAATCCACTCAAACCTGTATCATATAAGTTAGGACACCAATAACATGTGAGATAACATGTAAGAGGTATACATAGATGGTGATATAGAAAATATATATAATATTATGACTGAAAAATATGATTACAATCATGTTAAATAGCTCAAACGGATAAGCACATAGTATAGACATGATTTCTAGCATGAATATAGCTCAAGTAGTCATACAAGTAGAGAAAACACGGCAACACGAAGGAATTAGCAAAACAAGGCACATAATAGCCTAAAGTCTACCTGAAGCATGAATAATCACGGTTTATGCATATACTCTTGTCACCACGTACGTGCGTTACCCCTAACATATAGCAAGTATCGTAGTCCACGAGAAGAATACTCCAAAAAGCCCTTTCCTCACAAATCTACCTCAGAACGGATTGAATCTAATCAAAATAACACCTCACAGTGTTAAATAATTCTAATGGAAACAATAACAGAGCATAAAGGCACGATCTTTAATCAAATACACAAATTCAACCAAAAGGTCAACTCAAGACCTCACCCCGAAACCCGTCAAAAGTCACAAATCCCGATCACCAATTCCAACATGAGTCCTAATATACAAGTTTATTCCAAATCCAACTTCAAATTGGTCCACAAATCCCCAATTTTTAATCTCAAAAATCATAGTCAAAACCCTCAAATTTCTCTTTCAATTCACATAGTCTTTGTGTAATAATCCATGAGAAAACAAGATCTAACATCAAAATCAAGTAGAGTTTACTTACCCTCCAAAGTGCGGTGAAAATCCCTCATATGCGAAGTAAACTGAGTGCTTCAATTCGGGATAATAGTCACATGCACACCATGCAAGAGGACAATCTCCCTAATGTTGATCTTAGCCAACTGCTCCGAAATATAGGAAGTCATGACTTGAATGAAGTATGAAGACTTGGTCTGTGTTTCCACAATGACCCACACTGCATCGAATCTCTTCAAGGTCTATGCAAGCCCAACTACAAAATCCATAGTGATACGCTCCCACTTCCACTCCGGAATATCAAGCCTCTAAAGCAAACCACCAGGTCTCTGATGCTCGTACTTCACTTGCTGACAGTTCAAACACCGAGCAACATACTCAACAATATCTTTTTTCATTCTTCTCCATCAATAATTTTGCTTCAAATCACGGTACATCTTCCTAGCACCTGGATGAATAGAATACCACGAAGTATGAGCCTCCTCTAGAATCAACTCTCTCAACCCATCCACATTAGGAACACAAATCTGGCCCTAAAGCCGTAATACACAATTATCACCAATAGTCACTTCCTTAGCACCACCTCAGTGCACCGTATCTTTAAGGACAAGCAAATGGGGATCGTCATACTGACGAGCCTTGATGCGCTCAAACATGGACTATTGAGAAACAACAGAGGCAAGGACTCTACTAGGCTCCGAAATATCCAATCTCACAAACCTATTGGCCAAAGTTTGAACATCCATATCCAAAGGCTTTTCCGCAACTAGGATAAATGCTAAAATCCCCATACTCTCCGCCTTTCTACTCAAGGCATCATCCACCACATTAGCTTTCCCCATATGATAAAGATTAGTGATATCATAGTCTTTCAATAACTATAAACACCTCCACTTCCTCAAGTTCATATCTTTTTGCTTGAATAGAGGTTGAAGACTCTGATGATCCGTATACACCTCACAAGATAATCCATATAAGTAATACCTCCAAATCTTGAGCGCATGTACACTAGCTGCGATAGTAACCAGCCAAACCCAAGCAGCTCCTGATCTTTGTAGCAGTAGAATGTCTGGGCCAACTCTGAACGGCCTCATTCTTCTTCTGGTTTACCTTGATCCCATTGCTAGAATTACATGAGCCAAGAATGCCATCGAGTCCAACCAATACTCGCACTTGGAGAACTTAGCATAAAACTTCTTCTCTCTCAACATCTGAAGCACAATCCTCAAATGCTGCTCGTGCTCCTCCCTAATAAGGGAATACGCCAATATATAATCAATTAACACAATGACAAAAGAATATAAATAGGGCTGGAGCACACTGTTTATCAAATGCATGATAGCTACTGGGGCATTAGTTAAACAAAATGACATCACCAAAAACTCATAATACCCATAATGAGTCTGAAAAGTAGTCTTAGGGATGTCTGAAGCCCTAATCTTTAACTGATGATACTCTGATCTCAAGTCTATCTTCGAGAACAACCTGAAGCTGATAAAAATAATCATCAATGCGCGTTAGTGGAAACTTGTTCTTGATGGTCACCTTGTTTAACTGTCGATAGTTAATACACATTCTTAGAGACTCATCCTTCTTCTTAACGAACAAAAATGGCGGACCCCAAGGTGAAACACTAGGCCAAATGAACCCCTTATCCAGCAACTCTTGCAACTGTTCCTTCAATTCCTTCAACTCCGCTGAAGCCATATAATACGAAGAACAGAGATATGTTGCGCGGTTGGTGCCAAATCAATGCTAAAATCAATATCCCTATTGGACAGCATGTCTGGTAGGTCTGCTGCAAACACATCTGGAAACTCCCCCACAACTGGAACCAAATAAACAGTAGGACTATCAACACTAGCATCTCCGACTAAGGCTAAATATGCCAAACATCCCTTCTCTAACATCCATTGGGCCTTAAAAAATGAGATCACTCTACTAAGAGTGCAACCCATAGAACCCTTTCATTCCAACCTCCGCAACCCCAATGTCGCCAACGTCACGGTCTTAGCATGATAATCAAGAATAACATATGGTACGGAGATAACCAATCCATACCCAAGATCACATCAAAATTCACCATATATAATAGTAGAAAGTCCACCCTCATTTCAAAACCATAATAGCAACCACATATGACCGATAAACTCGATCCGCCATAGTAGAATCACCAACATATGTAGACATATATACAGGTGCATCAAGAGAACCACGAGGCATATCCATACAAGAATTAAAGTATGATAATGCATATGAATAAGTAGAACTAGGATCAGACAATACTGAAGAATCTTTGTGGCACACAGAAATAATATCTATAATAACTGCATCAGAAGCAACAACCTCATCCTCCTTGGAAAGGCATTGCATCTTGCCTAACCTCCACTAGATTGAGCTCCCCCTCTAGGACGACCATGTCTTGGATGACCTCCACCCCAAGCTGGCCGAGGGGGTGGTGTTGCAACCAGTGTAAGAATCATAATGTATCGTCATTGCTTCGCTGAACCTCTGGGATGATGAAAGTAATACTTCCTAACATACCCTAACTCTTCACACTCGTAGCAACCTCTGACCGAAAATGACTGTGGGGCTTGAGTTAGATCCCCTGAACAAGAATAACCACTAGAGGAATAGAGTACCGATGAACCCTGAACAAATGGGCGCGATGAGAACTCTGCACGCGAAGTGCACTGAATGAATACTGTACAAAGGTTCCTCGACTGGGTGGCGGTGAATGATATGGTGGATTGCTAGAATGGGCTCCCCAAATAGACCTCGGACTTCGGATGAAGCACCATATAAACCACCTGAATGTTGGAACCTCTTGTCCCTACCATACATCATATCTCTAGTCTTAATGCATATGGGCTCAATACAATATGCTATTTCCATAACCTGGTGAAATTATATCCCGACCTCTACCTCTCTAGCCATAGCAATGCGAATACCATGGGGAAGAACATCAATGAATCTCCTCACTCTCTCCTCCTCAGTGGAATCAACACAATAGCATGATGGGAGAGCTATGTGAACCTTATTTCATAGTGACTAATGGACATCAGACCTTAATAAAGGTACTCAAACTGCCTCCTTAGCTACTCTCTCGGTATATGGGGAAACAATGCTCCAAAATACCATGGAGAATTGAGCCCAGATAAGAGGAGGTGATTCAGCTGGTATGACCAACTAATAAACTTGCCACCACCTCCTGGCTTGACCCTGCATATGGAAGGCGGTGAAGTCAACTTCATTGGACTTGACTAGTACCAAATTGCACAGAATCTCATGACAATGATCCAAGAACCCCCGAACATCATCTGAAGGTGTACCACTAAAGTGAGAAGGATGCAACATTGTGAACTTATCTAACCTCTTCCGCTCATCAGTTAATAACAAGGGTCTATCCTCAGTAGGCTAAACTCCCCCAGCTAGTAACACTGCGGGAGTTTGATAACCATAGGTCACCTACTCTAGGGTGTGAGTAGCTGGAGTTTGTGCTCTGCCCCCCTTCCTGGGAAATAGCTGGTACAGTAGGAAATGCCCCGAAATGAGCCAAACTCTCAAACAATCTAATTATGCATACCAAAGCATACTGAACAACCATTGAAATAAATAAGCCTAGGAACATGAGCTGGTACCTCCGACTTATCATCCTCTTGAAGCTGCTCCTCAACAGGAGCCACTAGTGGCTTCAAAGTTGCCGCTCGAGCAGGGGCCCTAGTTGTGGTGTGTGCGCTGCCTCTACCTCTGCCTCAATCTCGGCCTTTCACGGCTCTAGCCTGGGGTACCGGTGCCTACTCAGGTGCACCCAACGATCATGTCCACATAATCTATGAGAGAATAGAAGAGCAAATATTCAGAATTAGGGATAAGAAAATCCGCACGATAGAGAATTAAAGAATGAGAAGTTTTCCTCATAGCCCCATAGCCTCTCGAAGATAAGTACAGACGTATCCGTATCGATCCGCAGGACTCCACTAGACTCGCTCATGACTCATGAGACCTAAGCAACCTAGTGCTCTAATACCAACTTGTCACAACTCCAAATCCCACCGAAGCCGTGACTGCGCCTAACACTGCTTGCTAGGCAAGCCAACATTCATTATACTGAAATAAAATTGATTAACAATAAGTAATAGTCTCAAAATCAGAATAAGATAAATAACTGTGGCCAAATTGGATATAATTGAAATACCATCCCAGAACTTGATGTCAACGGGTATGTGAGCTCTATAGAGTATATAAGTACAACGGTCTGAATAATGATAAAATACGGTTTGAAGAACATAAACAGTAATAACAAAAGTAAGGAGAGGGACTCCAAGGCCTGCGAATGGAACAACGGAGACACCTTGAAATCTCCAATAGGTACTAATACAATGCTCTAGCAATCAACTATATCAGTTGCACCTCGATATAAACATAATGTGCAAAGTGTTGTATCAGTACAATACACCCCATGTACTCTGTAAATAGCAAGACTAACCTCTGATTGAAGATACTGACGAGATTGGCAAAGTCCGCTACTCATTTTCAGTCAGCCAACAATAATAGTAACAGTATAATGAAAATAGTAACAGGAAATACAACTCAAGAATAGAAAGTGCAACTTGATCGCATTAACAGAAAAATAAGTATTTTTTCCAAACAAATCAACTAAGGCATCAACTTCAAGATATAAAGTATCAATTAGAATGAGGAACATACATCTCTATGCATGCATGACAAGTATCACTACCAACATTAAAGAATTCACAGTTAAATCATCAAGTAAGCACAACCTCAACATTGTACGGGTGCTTGGCACAACTCCCCTCACTAAGAACATACAAAGTGCCTACACTCACAGGGCCCAAAGTAACATGTGTTATCACCTAACTCTGGAGGGATGGATCTTAGACCAAGCGCCGATTAAATCAAAAGTCAACAATCATCATAACTCAGCCCAAATGGCCTGACGCGCGTCACCTCAATATCTATACCACTCACCCAAATATGGAGCCTGGCATATGTGTCACCTGACCATTAACATTAACATGGCTCTATGGCACCAGTTCGGTTATTAATCCGCTCAGATCTCCATAAGTTAATATCTCACTGTATCGAAAATCAATATACCACACAAATTATACCAACATGCCATAAATCCACTGAAACCCGTATCATACAAGTAAGGACACCAACAACATATAAGATAACATGTAAGAAGTATATAAAGATGGTGATATAACAAGCAGATACAGTACCATGGCTGAATAATATGACTACAATCAATGCAAACAACTCAACATAAAAAAAATAGCCCTATTATGTCTCTAACAGATAAGCACATAGCCTAGACATAATTTCTAGCATGAATATAGCTCAAGTAGTTAGACAAGTAGAGAAAACACGGAAACACGAAGGAATGTTAGCGAAAGAGCATAAATAATCATGGTATATACATATACGCTCGTCAGCACATACGTGCATCACCACCAACACACAGCGAGTATCGTAGTCCACGGGAAAAATACCCTCAAGCAATGCCTAGGCAAGATACCTACCTCAAGCATGAGAATCAATACTCCAATAAGCCTTTAACTCATGAATTGACTTCTGAACGGCTCAAATCTAATTAGATAACACACCATAGTGTCAAATAATGCTAAGGAAATAATACTAGAGCATAAAGGCTCGATCTATAATCAAATACATAAAGTTTCTAAAAAAACACCGGGTCCGCACCTCAAAACCCAATATAGATACAAATCGGGATCACCCATTCCAACACGAGTCTAAATATACAAATTTCGTCCAAATCCGACTTCAAATTGGTCCCCAAATCCCCAATTTTTACTCTCCAAAATCATAGTCAAAACCCTCAAATGTTTCTTTCAATTCACATAGTCCTGGTGTAATAATCCTTGGGGGAAACAAGATCTAACATCAAAATCAAGTAGAGTTTAATTACACTCTAAAGTGTGGTGAACATTCCTTACAAATCGCCTCAATCCGAGCTCCCAATCTCAAAATATTATAAATGAAGTCAAACCCTCGATTAAAAATGTTCAGCCCAGCAATTACCGCTTCTATGATCCCAAATGTTGCTTTTTTGATACCGCATATAAGGAAAATACCTCCTAGATGCGCAAAAATCTTAAGAACCGACTTTCCGTTTCTGCATCCAAAATCCCGCTTCTTCGGATCCGCTCATACGGACCAACCTCTGCGCTTGTGCTCAGACCTCCGCATCTGTGGACTCTCCTGATCCCATTAAACCTATCATCTGCAATGCCTTCCTCAATTCTGTGACCTCACAGCTGCATTCAAAATTCCGCAGGTGTGACACACGAGATCAATCTCTTAAGTTTATAAACTCCCAACTTCAAACCAAGCGTCTGATTCAAGCCTAACTGATTCAGAAGGAACCCTAACTTTGCACGCAAGTCCCAAATGACATAATGAACCTATTACAAGTCCCAAAATAATAATATAAACCTGAAATCATCAAAGTCAAATCCCGATCAAACCTATGAACTTTCCCAACCTTCAAATTTCCCACTTTCGACAATTAGAGCCAAATCAACCTAGGAACCTCCAAACCCAAATCCGGACGTATGGATAAGTACAAAATCATCATACAAAACTATTGGAACCATCAAAATACTAGTCGAGGTTATTTACACAAAAAATCATACTTTGGTTAACTCTTATAACTTAAGCTTCCAACCGTGGAACTAAGTGTTCCAATTCACTCCAAAACTTTCCCGGAACCAAACCAACCATCCCTGCAAGTCACAAAAAAACAAATAAACATACGTGAAGCATCAAATAGTGGAAAAGGGCTCAAATACATAAAAAACGACCAACCGTGTCATTACAGTTCGGGAATGATTTGGAACACTTAGTTCCTAAGTAAAGGTTTAAGGTTAAAAGAGTTGATCGAAGTCAACATATTGAATTAACAATCATAGATTGGTGTTTTGATGGTTAAAATATGTTTGTATGATTATTTTAGATTTGTACATGTATTTGATTCGGGTCTCGGATGTCCGGGGTTGATTTGGCTCTTCTAGTGGAAAGTTGGAATTTTAACTTAAGAGAATTTGATATTTTTGGTTTGATGCTTGATTCTTGGTTTTAATATTGTTTGTAGAATTTAAAACCCCTGGACAAGTTTTTATAGGGTATATAAACTTGTTAGGATGATTGGATGGGGTCTCGGGGAGCTCGACTGAGTTTCAGAATGATTTCAGATCATTTTGAGCGAAGTTAGAATTTTTTATTTTTCTGGTGTGGTCGCACCTGCGGTGCACGAGTCGAACATGTGGTGCCACATATGTGGATGAAGGGTCACATCTGTGCAAGGAGGCTAGGGCTGGTAGGTTACACACCTGTAGTGAATGGGGTCGTACCTGCGACGTAGGACCTGCGGCCAAGTGGCCCACACTTGCGAAATGCCTAGCAAATTCTTTTAAGTAGAGATTTAGCTTATTCTCACCATTTTTAAGTTTTAGAGAGCGGGAAGAGGGGATTTTGAAAAGGGTTTTCACTCCACTCTTGAGGGTAAGTATTCTTACTTGGAGTTGATCATATATTTTGATTCCCCATGGATTTCAGCACCTAAAATTTGGAATTTAAGAATGAAATTTAGGGATTTTGTCTACAACTTAAGAGAGTGTATTTTGAGGTTTTGAATACAAATTTAGAACCGGAATTGAAAGTTAATCACATAGTTGGACTCGTGGGATTATGGTCACCAAGAGTTTACCTTGGAATAAGATTTTGACCATGTGAGTCCAAATCGACTATTTGTTAAAGTTTGAAATTTGATTAAAGAATGAAACTTTGTTGTTTGAAATTTATTTTTATGACTCTATTTGACCTCGTTAAGTGTTGTTTGGATAGATTTGAGACGTTTGAGGGAGAATTTCAAAGGAAAAATTGTATTTGAGAGTTGAAGCTATTTTGGAAGGAAGTAAGTTTCTTATTTAACCTTGTTAAAAGTGATTCTTTTTAAAAACTGGACTCATCTGTTAACATGCAAAATAATTTGTGGGTGACATATATGCTAGGTGATGAGTGTATATATATATACCAAGGCGATACATGTTTGGGGTAGTTTTAGGCTTCTTGGTGCATATAGGTTCTATATGCAAACATGGAAATTGAATTATGCTTTGGTTATCATATTTTGAGATGCATGCTTATCATATCTCTCATTTCTACACTTTGATGTTATATTTGTTGTTCTTGGCTAAATTTTATGATTTCATGTTATTATGAACTTCTTAGATTCTGAAGATGAGTATCGAACTTTTGTCAAAATCTCATCACTATTTTTTCGAGATTAGACTTGATACTTAATAAGTACACGTGGTATTTGTATTCACATTACACTTATGTATATTTTGTGCAGATCTTAGTACTGGACCTAAAGTTGATCAAGAGGGTGTTTAGTAGCTACGTCTTTGAGACTTTGTGGTGAACTATCGTACTTGATCAACAACCTATGGAGTCCCCTTCTTTTCTTTAATGACTCCTATCATATTCCACATAGTACCCTTGTTTTGTGAGACTTAGTTGTATTTCATCTTATTAGCTCATTCTTCGTACCGCTGTGTTTTCGGAGTTGTTAGATTTCTCTGCATTTGATATTTTTAAATTGAGACATATTTATGTTTTATTTATGCTACATCAGCTTAATATATCTTGTTATGCCTTGCTTAAATTGATTATAATTGTTGGCTTACCTAACAGGTTAGCTTAAATCCCATCATTAGTATCAGAGCTCTAGGTTCATGGATGTCATGAGTATGTATAGTAGAGTCTTGTAGATCAGTATGGAGACGTCTATAATTAAATTTCAGAGCCTATGGGATAGTTAGGAAACTTCACTTTCTTTCTTTCTCTATCGTGCGACTTTTCTTTATCTTAAAGTTTGAATCCTTACTCTTCTATTATCTCACAGATAGTGAGATTATACGCGTCAGTAGCGGTTAAGCAGGAGCCAGCACCCCAGGTTATAGTCACTACTAGAGGTAGAGTCGGAGTAGATCTAGGGTTAGGGTTAGAGCCCAAACTAGGGCATGTGCAGCAACACCTAGAGGTGGAGCACCTGTAGCTATTCATGCTTGTGCTAGAGCAACTTCTGAGGAGCCACTTATATCTCCAGAGGTGGATCAGGTTCTGGAGTAGGTTGTTGCACCGGGTCTAGCTTAGGTTCCTGAGGGTTTTTTGTAGCTACTCCGGTGCTTCAAGACACTATGGTATGGATTTTGAGTTACTTCAATGGTTTGGCATAGATTGGGATGATTCCTATGGTCCCGGCTACTTCTTAGGCTGGAGGGGAATCACAGACCCCAACCACTCACACTCTAGAGTAGGCCACTACTATGTTCCTCACTCCGAGAGTTCTAGTTATTCCACCGGTTGGGGTAGTCCAGCCTATTGCTACAATTAGGTCAGAGGTGAGGCCTCAATGTCTATTAATGAGAAGAAAAAGATGGTTCGGTTCCAGAAGTTAGATCCTCCACATTTTGATGGTGATCCTACAACTATTGCACAGGATTTGTTGGATAGGTTTCATGAAACAATTTGGGTCTTATGGAGTCCAATGGAGTTGATTTCACTACTTTTCTGTTGTGAGGGCCAACCAAGAGATGGTGGCAAACTTATGAGCCTTGCAGGCCCGCATGGTCATTTCCTCTACTTTGGACTTAGTTTTCTGCTCTATTCCACTCATTAGAAGAAATGGGTTGCATAGTCAATTTGAGCACCTACAATATGATGATATCATTGTTACTCAGTATGAAATGAGGATTGCGGAATAGTCTTATTATACAGCCTTTTTGATTCCTAGGAGGTTCATTGAGGGGCTTAATTTTGGTATTAAGCTCAATAAGTCTAGGGAGACAGAGACTTGGACTACCATTCAACAAGCAGTGGAGATAGCTCGGAGGATTGAGCGCATTTATGGTCAGGCGAGCAAGGCGACGAAGGAAAAGAGGTCTCGTCATTTAGCGGGATTTAGTGGTGGCTCATCTGGATGCAAGAGTAATTTTTGGTAGAGGTTATTCTAGTAGGCCAGTTCACTCGGCGCTTCAGGCTTCTCATGGTACTTCAGTCAGTCATGGTTGTCATAGTCCGCCTCCAACTTATGGTTCTTATGATGGTTGTTGCATCCTATTTTACGCGAGAGAAAACAAGATTCAACTAGTGGTTTCAATGTTTATAATAAAAGAGAGTCGCCACCTAATATTTAAAGGTATACTAGGGTACCTATTTTAGTCATTAAGATTATTATCCTGTTGGTCTGCTAACCAGTGAGATTTGGGTAAGGGTTCTTGTTCTTCTAAGAGGAAGCTATTAGGCACCTCCTAAAATCTACCTGAGGTAGCTCCATATAACTTAGTTAACTATCTATATTCCACTCATTTAGTACTTAAAAGTGTATGGCTTACCCTATGCCATGTTTAAAGCTTATTACTTAAAAATGATGTATGCAATATGGAAAGGAGAGTGCAGTATTCACTTGTAAAAGACTTATAAGTGTTCTTATTAATGTGATTGAAAGAACTTTGAAAGTAGGTCTATAAGGTTTTATTTGTAAACTTTGTAAGTATGGCTAGGTTTAAAAATACTTTCCTTTTGAAACAAAACATGGCTATTTGCGTAACCTTAGTGAAATAAGGGTTATTGGAGAAATGGGTTTAGATATACCTTGAAAAATCATTTCCAAATTCTGCATCCCAGTCTAGAAGAAAGCCATTTGAAGTTCTTTGACTGCGACTGTGTTCGTTTGGTTTTTGTAGAAAACTTGATTTTGAAATCGTTTTTTTAATTATTTTGGATTTTAAGAAAGAAAGTGCTTGCTTTTCAAATCTATCTTAATCTTCACAAAGCTTCATGAAAACGGTTAGTATGAGTTAAAGTGAAAACTGTAAAGAAGAAGTAACTAAGCAAATTGAAGTTATTTAACTACTGAAGAGATGGTAATTCTTTTAGTTACCTACTATTTTTAACTTGCCTAAGTTTCTGAAGAATAAAAGAATAATAAAGGATAACACATTCACTTAATATTGTTAGTATTATATACATATAGAAGCAACAACATATTTGTGTAAAAGCAATGAAAAAAGGGAACTGGACTCATGATTTGGGCCACAAGAAGGTTAGGCCCAACAGACAGCAAGCAGGCAGAAGCAACTTCAATAACTCCAACTCAAGCTAGAACTTGGGCCAGAGTTCTTTGAGAACTCAACAGGCCCAGTCCGGTCATACATAGAGAAAAGGAAAGAGATACATTATATATATGTCCCAAAATGATATTTAAGCATAAATGATATCAATGCAATGGCCCAACAAAAATGCAACAAACATTATGAGTCAGGAATACAAATACAATTGTGTAATGTAAAACAGAGTAAAGAAGATCATAGTTAAGCCTTTTCCTTCATTTAACACTAAACCTAAAGATATTAATAAGTGTTAATGATTGAGGGCTTAAGGTGAAATTCTATTCATAGCCAAGACACCCTTTGGACCCCTGGCACTTTAGAGTTTACAAAGGTCTCAAGGGCCCCGAGGAGTACTTGTGTTAGGGAGAGAATCTTAGTCATAAACTAAGTCTCACTCTCAAATACTCCTAATCACTCACATTTACTCTTCCCTATAGGTTCAAGTGCTAATGAGGCATCCATTGTGAGTTCCAATACAATTGTAATAACAGTACATAGGTTCATGCATATGCACTTCTAACAGAAGCTAAACAGGATGTTTCATTGAACATGTGATAGCAGATAACATCAGTGAGATCACAATCCAATCATCAGTGTATATTTCACTATTAAAAGTTACCAATATGCAAAAGGATACTCTAGGGAACTAATTACAGGTGAAGTTAAGGGAAAAGAACATCAACAGGTTATTTCAGTGGTTCAAAACAATTGAGTCATGTAACTTAAGAAGTAGAAGAGATACACAGTTCAAGTTTTTAGGAGTCTTCAACCTCAACAGCCTATATTTAAGTTAATCATGGGTTCGTACACAGACCAAACCTTGATTTCTAATATATTCATGAATTAATATCCTCATATGGAATTACTAAAGAGTATCATCAGAGGTACTAAAGTAAACAAGTTTATTTCAACCTAACAAATGACCATATTGCCGTAAATGGTCCCTAGCCTCATATTCACACTAAGTTCATTAAGTGTTAAGGCATAATATTATACCCAAACAAAGAAAATAACACCAGAAGGTTAAATCACATTACCCACCATATCAACTCCACCGAAATATCAATTTTTTCTCTCGAGCATACGAACGGTGTGAATAGTAACTTTGTCATGCCAGAATGCATGCAACTCCAACATCCGGTGATAGAAAACTACTGGACCAGGATCAAAAGAAGCGCCTCACCATTGCACGCAAACCCCAACTGGGCTTCCTTCTCAACTCTTCCCCAGCAGCTATAGTTTTCAAAAATGGTGGAGCGATAAATGTAGCAAAAAATTATCTTGGCTCTTCTACAAAATCTCAGCTCACTACTAAGCTAAATCATGTGATTCCAAACCGGGGAGATTGTTCTTCAACCCAGATACCAGCGACCCACCAAAGCTCAGACCATTCCACTACTGAAATCTTCATCGCCGATGATATGAACACGACCGATGACCCATTTGATCGGACAGGATGCTACAGGTGTGCAAGGCTAATCGATGCAAATTTAAGAGGAGATGGATAGAAACATATCAAAAAACAACGTCAATGAGCCAATTGCCACATCAATGCAAAACACCAATGTTGTGAACTTACAGACACCAGGTGTTCGACGTAATACCACTAACAAATTAACTGCTAATTCAAACGAGCAAAGTGTTGTTCAAGTGACCCAAAGTATTACTGAAGGTAGTCGTCAAGGTCCAAACTAAGAAATACCACTCCAAGTTGATGATCATGTTGTGACTCTTCCATCAGCCCCCTAGGTGATCCAACAGGGTGATTCAATTGCGCATGCCATTTTAAGCCAACAAAAGGAGAAGAATGCTGCAAAAGAGATTGATTCTAACACTACCAAGAAATCACAACAATCACAGGTATCCACAATTTCATTTCCCTCAGCCTCAGCTATATCTGCTCACCATGTTGAACAACTAGAATCTAGACAGCCCCCACCAACTACTGTCACTAAGGAAACTCCTATTGGTAATGAACCTACTCCTTCAACATTGAATCAACAACCCAAGCCTACAACTCCTCATCATGATAACCAAATCAATATTACTTAGAAGCCCCCTCGTGCTATGTAGCAAAACTGGGAAGGAAGAACTTAGTTAACCCCCACAGACCAAACATCTCTTAAACACCAACCAACACCCAGCAAAAGTACCCTTCCTAAGATCTCCTCCAACTTTGACAAACCATATCACACTAAGTCTCCTTTCTCACAGCCTGTTCCTAAGCAAACTGTCACGACCCAACTGGAGGGTCATGACTAGCACCCGGGCCATACTTGCCGAGCACCAACGTACATTTTATCTAACCTTCCTTATTATCTTTAAGGGCCGACAAGACCAATATAAATGAAAGACATGGATCATGAACATCCAACAATGAAAGATAATGTCATGAACATACGTAACATGGGACGACAAGACTGTCAAGAAACTATATATAAGGTACGAGCTACCATGGTGCCATGAAAGACTATACAACAAAAATCAGCCGACAAGGCATTCCAAACCATACATGAGTCGACACCTGTCTATGAGCCTCTAAAAGAACATAAGTGCTACAACATTGCCGGAACAGGGCTCCGACATACCCATAATGTCTATAACAAAAATGCATACCAAGACCACGGCAAGTCCGGAGAAAGGATCTTGCCAATAACGCTAAACCGGATAGCCTACTGTGATGGGGGAGCTGCGTCTACCCATCTATCAGGACCTGCAGCACGACATGCAGCGTCCACAAATAAAAAGGACGTCAGTACGAATAAAGTACTGAGTATGTAAGGCAGAATAGCATAAGTAAGAACAATAATGTAAACAGTGATAGGGAATATACAACCTGTGACATCTGGGTACCTCTGAGGGCTACTGACATGAAATACATGATACATACATATATATATACATAAACGTTTAAAACATATGCCTTTGTGGGCATCATCATCATCATATCGTACCCGGCCATAATAGGCTCGGTAAAACGTACCCGGCCATCATAGGGCTCGGTAGAATCGTACCCGGCCACGTGGAGCTCGGTAAAACCCAACTGATCAGTGGTTGCACAATAGGTGCCATACCCGGCCGACTATAGCGCGGCTCGGTAGAGTAAAATAGATACATATATATGATGCATGCTGGACTCGTTGGAATCATAATTTGAACCTTTCGGAGTGACGTAAGGTCGGTATCCTTCGTACACGTTATTAGGATTAACTCTTCATCAAGAATCTTATAAGAATCAGGAACTACCAACAACATTGATAATATAAGAATAAGAGAAGTAACATCAATATCAATCGTTTCATAAGAAGGGCAGCAATGTAAGTACTGCTAGCTTCTAAGAGTAGAGTATCTTTGGGAGCTCGTTCATTACATTATGTACAATTGGAGTCGTGCAAAAGAATGAAGGGGATAGCCTCACATACCTTGTATATACTGCCCAACCTCAAGCTATGCAAATGTCACGACTCCTTAGTCTACAATAAAAGAAATGACACTATCATTATCGTTTAAGCGTCGTAACTATTATGTATCGACCGCAACCTATTTTACGATGAAACGGACAGCACCTCCCCTATTTATATGACTTCACACAAGTCAATACAATCACCAAAAAGCCCAAACAACATCATTAATAATCATATTGAGCCTCCAAAACAGTCCACCAACTAACAACATTACTACCAAGCCTTTCGATATATATTTCACAAGTTCTAGCATCAACGACTTAGCCACAACTTGGATAATCTTAAATATATATAGAGTAAGAGGTTCATTACCTTTAAACAGAAAGAACAACTCCAATTTGACCTTAATTTTCCTCGAAATATCCCTTCAATTCTGCCACAAGAACAAGGAAGCGAAACTAGCAATTAATTCGGGTTTTTCGGCACTAGAATTACTTTAGAAGACTTGAAATCACCTAGGGTTGATATTAAAAACTTGAAGGTGTATTTACAGAACATAAAGCACTTAAAACAACCTCCCACACGAGCTGGAACAACACAAAAATCAGCAACAACAAGAAAAACAAGAAACTTACTAGCACCACGGGATTCCCGACATTTGATTTGTGTTGTTTGCCCTTTGTTTGGGTCTTGGATCATGAGAGAACCTTGAGAGAATGTTTTTAGGGTTATAAGGTCTGAATATACTGAAAAATAATGACTTAAAATGGGGTTGAGTTATCTTATATATGTCCAAATGTCTTAAACCGCCTTTGTGGGCCCCATAGAGAGCAGCTTGGCGCACTCTCGCGAAAACGCGAATATCTCTCTATTCCGAGATCGTATCGACGAACGGTTTAATGCGTTGGAAACTAGACTCATAGATCTTCAATTTGATAGGTAGATCACCCCATAATTCCAAGCACATTGGGAGTAAAATGCAGTAACATTTGACCTAAAGTTTAAGTAAAATTATAAACCTAAGTTGCGACAACTTTTATCGACTTTTATTTCATAACTCGCTTGACTTCAAGACTTATGATGCGGATATTATATGATTCAAATACATTAAAACAAGACCTCTTGGGACAGTTAATCACCTCTAGTGTTATCCGAAAATACGGGTTACAACATCCTTGATTAGCTTAACTTCAAATACTTGTTAACCACTCTTATACACCCTTGTATCGTTTAAGACCAATAGGATTAACTTATTATCATCTCAAAGATAATCTCTTCTTGGATTTACGTCGACTACCTTACGGCGTGATCTATGATATGCGAATTTGGGTTGTAACATCCTCTCCCCCTTAGGAACATTCGTCCTCGAATGTAAGGGTTTATGGGGTGTCTAACTCATCGTGGATTCCGACGGAGATTTCCGGCTGAGTTTCCCTTATAAAATGGACACTAGCCAAACTTGCAAGCAGTTAAACCCAACCTATGGCCATACAAGACTATACAAAGCATTATGGATATGTACATTATCTGCATATCACCATTTTGTATTAAAAAAAGAGTATTCACAAGCTATTGCTTACCTCATAGAGCCGTTTCACCTTATAATGCGTCCTTCTTTCCCCCGGTATCCTCGTTATTTTCACTCTGGAATAGGTAAGGGTATTTAGACTTCATCTCCTCTTCTGCTTCCCATGTCATTTCTTCTATATTCTTGTTCCTCCATAATACTTTCACGGAAGCTACATCCTTTGTTCTCAGCTTGCGGACTTGTCGATCTAATATAGCCACTGGCAGTTCATCATATGATAGATCCTTTGTAACTTGTACATCTTTGATAGGGACGACCCGAGAAGGGTCTCCAATACATTTCCTCAACATAGATACATGGAATACCGGGTGGACAAATTCCAATTCAGATGGCAATTCTAACTCGTAAGCAACCTGTCCAATTCGTCGAAGAATTTTGTACGGCCCAATATACCGTGGACTCAACTTACCCTTCTTCCCAAAACGCATAACACCCTTCATCGGCGAGATCTTCAGGAAAACCCAATCACCAACCTCAAATTCCAGATCACGACGTCGGACATCGGAATAAGATTTTTGCCTGCTTTGTGCCGTCCTCAGCCGCTCTTGTATCAGTTTCACCTTCTCAATGGCTTGGTAAATCAAATCTGGCCCATATAATTCTGTCTCACCGACTTCGAACCATCCAACTGGTGATCTACATCTCCTCCCGTACAGTGCCTCATACGGGGCCATTTTAATACTGGAATGGTAGCTATTATTGTAGGCAAATTCTATAAGTGCCAGATGGTCATCCCAATTCCCCTTAAAATCTAGAACACATGCTCGTAGCATATCTTCCAGCGTCTGGATGGTACGTTCAGCCTGTCCGTCAGTCTGCGGATGGAATGCAGTGCTGAGATTTACTTGTGTGCCTAAACCCTTCTAAAAAGACCTCCAAAAGTTAGCCGTAAATTGAGCTCCTCGGTCTGATATAATAGATACCGGCACACCATGAAGCCTAACAATCTCCTTGATATACAACTTCGCATAATCTTCAGCCGTGTAAGTTGTCTTAACTGGTAGAAAATGGGCAGATTTTGTAAGTCGATCAACTATCACCCAAATGGAGTCAAACTTATGATAAGAGCGAGGTAATCCAATAATGAAGTCCATATTAATCACCTCCCATTTCCAGGTCGGAATCTCTATATTCTGAATCAATCCACTGGGTTTCTGATGCTCGATCTTTACTTGTTGACAATTAGGACACTGGGCTACAAATTCTGCAATAGACTTCTTCATGTTGTCCCACCAATACTGCTCCTTAACGTCATGATACATCTTTGTCGAGCCAGGATGGATAGAATATCGGGACTGATGAATCTCAATCATAATCTTCTCTCGCAACCCTGCCACACTAGGCACACATAATCGGCCCTGGTATCTCAGTGTCCCATCTCCTCCGATCTTGAAAGCTGTAATCTTACACTGCTGAATTCCCTCTCTCAATCTTACTAAGGTAGGATCTTCATATTGCCGTGCTTTTACCTCGGCTACCAAAGATGATTCTGCTGTATTCTGTACAGTAACACCTCCGTCATCAGAGTCCAACAATCTGATTCTCATATTGGCCAGCTGGTGAAGCTCTTTGGTCAACCCTTGTCTACCTGCCTCAATATGTATTAAGCTTCCCATTGACTTACGGCTGAGAGCGTCTGCCACAACATTGGCTTTACCAGGATGGTACAATATCTCGACGTCATAGTCTTTCAGTAATTCAAGCCACCTACGCTGCCTCAAATTCAACTCCTTCTGCTTGAAGATGTATTGTAAACTTTTGTGATCTGTGTAGATGTCAATATGGACGCCGTATAAGTAGTGCCGCCATATCTTCAAAGCATATATTACTGCAGCCAATTCCAAATCATGAGTCGGGTAATTCTTTTCATGCTTCTTCAATTGTCGTGATGCATAAGCAATCACCTTCCCACGTTGCATCAATACGCACCCCAAACCTATACCTGAGGCATCACAATATACCACATAACCTTCTGTTCCTTCTGGGAGAGTGAGCACTGGCGCAGATGTCAATCGATTCTTTAGCTCCTGAAAACTATGTTCACAAGAATCAGACCACTGGAACTTGGTAGCTTTCTGTGTTAACTTAGTCAATGGTGCTGATATAGAGGAAAACCCTTCTACAAACCGCCTATAATACCCTGCTAGCCCCAGGAAGCTGCGGACTTCTGATGGTGTTGTAGGTCTCGGCCAATTCTTCACTGCATCGATCTTCTGAGTGTCGACACTAATACCCTCATCAGATATCACATGGCCAAGGAATGCTACTGAGTTCAGCCAGAATTCACATTTAGAGAGCTTAGCATATAACTTATGATCCTGAAGGGTCTGTAATACTATCCGCAAGTGGCCCGCATGTTCCGCCTCCGAACGAGAATACACCAGAATGTCATCAATGAATACGATCACGAACACATCAAGATAGGGCCTGAATACACTATTCATGAGATCCATAAAAGCTGCTGGGGCATTTGTTAGCCCGAACGACATCACCAAGAACTCAAAATGCCCATATCTTGTCCGGAAGGCCGTCTTTGGAATATCCTTCTCCTTAACCCTCACCTGATGATACCCTGAACGCAAGTCAATCTTGGAGAAATACTTGGCACCCTGGAGTTGGTCAAACAGGTCATCAATTCTTGGAAGTGGATACTTGTTCTTTATTGTAAACTTATTCAACTGTCGATAATCGATACACATCCTTAACGACCCATCTTTCTTCCGCACGAACAAGACTGGCGCACCCCAAGGTGAAGTGCTAGGCCTAATGAAACCCTTATCCAGCAAGTCCTTCAACTGTGCCTTCAACTCTCGCAACTCTGCCGGGGCCATCCTGTATGGAGGGATAGAGATCGGTTGAGTGTCAGGCAATGCATCAATGCTAAACTCAATCTCCCTTTCAGGAGGAAGGCCTGGGAGTTCATCTGGGAAAACATCTGGAAATTCATTGACCACGGGGATTAATTGTAGAGTAGGCGGCTTCGCCTCCACATCCCTAACACGAACAAGATGATAAATGTAACCTTTTGAGATCATCTTCCTTGCCTTAAGATAGGAAATAAACCTACCTTTCGGCATAGCAATGTTCCCCTTCCATTCAATGGTGGGTTCACCCGGAAACTGAAACCTAACCATCTTCGTACGACAGTCAACAGTTGCATAGCATGAGGCCAACCAGTCCATTCCCATTATCACATCGAAATCAACCATTTCTAACTCAAATAAATTTGCCGAGGTTTGACGACTACAAATCATCACAGTGCAACCTTTATATACCCTTCTAGCAATCACAGAATCTCCTAACGGAGTGGATACCGCAAGTGGTTTACTTATCAATTCAGGTTCAATGCCAAACTTATTAGCCACAAAGGGTGTAACATATGATAAGGTAGATCCTGGATCAATTAGCGCATATACATCATAAGAAAACACAGACAATATACCTGTAACAACATCCGGAGACGATTCGAGATCTTGTCGACCTACTAGAGCATAGGTTCGATTTTGAGCACCACTCGAACTCGGCACTGAACCTCTACCTCTACCACGACCTGTCGACTGCTGAAAACCTTGTGCTGGAGGTCGAACTGATGAGGAAGAACCAGACACAGATCCAGTCGGTTGAGCCATACCACCACCTCCTCTGTTAGGACAATCCCGCATCATATGGCCACGCTGTCCGCAAGAATAGCACGCATCGGAACCTCGACGGCACAGTCCAAAGTGGGCCTTGCCGCACTGATCACAACGAGGTGTTGGGGGTCTCGTCTGACTAGTATCTCTATGAAATTGTGAGCCTGATGCCCTCGAACTCTGACCTGAACCAGAATAGGTAAATCGATCATACCGAGGCCTCTGAAACTGTGGAGGAGCACTAGCTACAGGTGGCGCCGAACTCCTCGAAGATTGGGGCCTGATACTGCCTCTGAACTCATCAGAATACCCTGCAAATCTTGCCCTCTTATGCTGGCCCCTATCCTGCTCCCTATCTGCCCTTTGCTGGCGCTTACGATCCTCTAGGGTCTGGGCATAAGCCTGAATACGGGAAATATCCATGCCCTCTACCAAGGAGGCTGTTGTGCACTCATTTATCAGATGTGGTCCCAACCCGTTCACGAACAGATGCACCCTATCACTCATTTCGGCCACCATATGGGGAGCATACCTTGCTAAAGAATCAAATTGTATACTATACTCTCGTACACTCATATTACCCTGTCGAAGGTTCAAGAACTTATCAGCTCTTGCTCGTCGTATCTCAACTGGCAAGTAGTGACGAAGAAAGGCCTCAGAAAATTCCTTCCACACGGCTAGAGGAGCGTTCGGACCCCTAGATCTCTCCCAACTATCATACCAGAAAACCGCTAAATCCCGTAACCGATAAGAAGCCAACTCTACTGCCTCCGTATCACTAGCATGCATAACCCGCAATGTACGATGAACCTGATCAATAAATGTTTGTGGGTCCTCCTTGGGATCTGATCCGGTAAACACTGGAGGGTCTAGATTAATAAAATCATGAACTCTCGCACTAACCGGTTTATCAGCAACACCGGTATTCTGCCTCTGAGCCTGAGCAGCTACCAAGCTAGTCAACAACTGCATTGCACTGCGCATATCGTGGTCTGTAGTGCCAGACGGTGGAACTGGATGTACTGGGTGCCTCCTAATATCCTCTGGAGGAGACGGAGAGGTATGAGACGGCATCTCACTCTGAGCCTCACTTTGGCCTGCTCTGGCTGGAGGGACCTGAATGTTACCCTCGCCCACAGCTGTATCAAGCCGTTTACTAATCGCTTGCTTCCTAGTCGAAGGCATCGCTGAAAGAAAACAATGTGAATATTAGATATGAACACTTACGACTCAACTCTACGCACGATCTAGATTTAGGAAGAAGGTAACAACCCTAGATGTCATGTAGCCTCCTGATTATAAATGTGGCGCGCTACACATCCATAATCAAAACTCTACTAGACACGGCTCATAGACAACCCCTAGGACAGACTTGCTCTGATACCAAGTTTGTCACGACCCAACTGGAGGGTCATGACTAGCACCCGGGCCATACTTGCCGAGCACCAACGTACATTTTATCTAACCTTCCTTATTATCTTTAAGGGCCGACAAGACCAATATAAATGAAAGACATGGATCATGAACATCCAACAATGAAAGATAATGTCATGAACATACGTAACATGGGACGACAAGACTGTCAAGAAACTATATATAAGGTACGAGCTACCATGGTGCCATGAAAGACTATACAACAAAAATCAGCCGACAAGGCATTCCAAACCATACATGAGTCGACACCTGTCTATGAGCCTCTAAAAGAACATAAGTGCTACAACATTGCCGGAACAGGGCCCCGACATACCCATAATGTCTATAACAAAAATGCATACCAAGACCACGGCAAGTCCGGAGAAAGGATCTTGCCAATAACGCTGAATCGGATAGCCTACTGTGATGGGGGAGCTGCGTCTACCCGTCTATCAGGACCTGCAGCACGACATGCAGCGTCCACAAATAAAAAGGACGTCAGTACGAATAAAGTACTGAGTATGTAAGGCAGAATAGCATAAGTAAGAACAATAATGTAAACAGTGATAGGGAATATACAACCTGTGACATCTGGGTACCTCTGAGGGCTACTGACATGAAATACATGATACATACATATATATATACATAAACGTTTAAAACATATGCCTTTGTGGGCATCATCATCATCATATCGTACCCGGCCATAATAGGCTCGGTAAAACGTACCCGGCCATCATAGGGCTCGGTAGAATCGTACCCGGCCACGTGGAGCTCGGTAAAACCCAACTGATCAGTGGTTGCACAATAGGTGCCATACCCGGCCGACTATAGCGCGGCTCGGTAGAGTAAAATAGATACATATATATGATGCATGCTGGACTCGTTGGAATCATAATTTGAACCTTTCGGAGTGACGTAAGGTCGGTATCCTTCGTACACGTTATTAGGATTAACTCTTCATCAAGAATCTTATAAGAATCAGGAACTACCAACAACATTGATAATATAAGAATAAGAGAAGTAACATCAATATTAATCGTTTCATAAGAAGGGCAGCAATGTAAGTACTGCTAGCTTCTAAGAGTAGAGTATCTTTGGGAGCTCGTTCATTACATTATGTACAATTGGAGTCGTGCAAAATAATGAAGGGGATAGCCTCACATACCTTGTATATACTGCCCAACCTCAAGCTATGCAAATGTCACGACTCCTTAGTCTACAATAAAAGAAATGACACTATCATTATCGTTTAAGCGTCGTAACTATTATGTATCGACCGCAACCTATTTTACGATGAAACGGACAGCACCTCCCCTATTTATATGACTTCACACAAGTCAATACAATCACCAAACAGCCCAAAAAACATCATTAATAATCATATTGAGCCTCCAAAACAGTCCACCAACTAACAACATTACTACCAAGCCTTTCGATATATATTTCACAAGTTCTAGCATCAACGACTTAGCCACAACTTGGATAATCTTAAATATATATAGAGTAAGAGGTTCATTACCTTTAAACAGAAAGAACAACTCCAATTTGACCTTAATTTTCCTCGAAATATCCCTTCAATTCTGCCACAAGAACAAGGAAGCGAAACTAGCAATTAATTCGGGTTTTTCGGCACTAGAATTACTTTAGAAGACTTGAAATCACCTAGGGTTGATATTAAAAACTTGAAGGTGTATTTACATAACATAAAGCACTTAAAACAACCTCCCACACGAGCTGGAACAACACAAAAATCAGCAACAACAAGAAAAACAAGAAACTTACTAGCACTACGGGATTCCCGACATTTGATTTGTGTTGTTTGCCCTTTGTTTGGGTCTTGGATCATGAGAGAACCTTGAGAGAATGTTTTTAGGGTTATAAGGTCTGAATATACTGAAAAATAATGACTTAAAACGGGGTTGAGTTATCTTATATATGTCCAAATGTCTTAAACCGCCTTTGTGGGCCCCATAGAGAGCAGCTTGGCGCACTCTCGCGAAAACGCGAATATCTCTCTATTCCGAGATCGTATCGACGAACGGTTTAATGCGTTGGAAACTAGACTCATAGATCTTCAATTTGATAGGTAGATCACCCCATAATTCCAAGCACATTGGGAGTAAAATGCAGTAACATTTGACCTAAAGTTTAAGTAAAATTATAAACCTAAGTTGCGACAACTTTTATCGACTTTTATTTCATAACTCGCTTGACTTCAAGACTTATGATGCGGATATTATATGATTCAAATACATTAAAACAAGACCTCTTGGGACAGTTAATCACCTCTAGTGTTATCCAAAAATACGGGTTACAACATCCTTGATTAGCTTAACTTCAAATACTTGTTAACCACTCTTATACACCCTTGTATCGTTTAAGACCAATAGGATTAACTTATTATCATCTCAAAGATAATCTCTTCTTGGATTTACGTCGACTACCTTACGGCGTGATCTATGATATGCGAATTTGGGTTGTAACACAAACAACCACTAATACCACCATTAGTAATCAAGCAAATGATACAAGTGCTAAACCTAAACAACCATCCAGCTCCCCTGCTCCACCTCCACCCATAATCAAACATTCCTATGTTACCAAACTAAGGGCAAGACATGAAGCTGAACATGAATCAATTGAGTTTACTCCTACTAAAATCACTACCAAGCAAGGTCAACCAGCAGTTATTTTCAATGGAGATGATTATATGGTCAAACTAGCTGTAAGATGCAAATTCACAGTTGTTGGGAAATTTTCAAACACCATGCCCATGATGGAGATTATTAGGAGAATTTGTGTCACAAACATAACTTAAAGGGGCGTCAAGATTGCTCATTTTAATGCAATAACAATCTACATTGATCAGGATAATGATTCCGCGCATACGCCCAAGTCCGAAAGCACGATACGAAGCTATCAGATCCATAAAAACACATTTCTGGGCCATTTTCACAGAAGTCAAAGTTTGGCCAACATTTCTAGTTTAAACTTCTAAGTCAAGAATCAAAGGGTCAAAATCAACCCGAAACCTTCCAGAATGAACCTAACCAACTCCGCAAGTCATAAAATCATAAACACACGTGGGAAGCATCAAAAGGGGAAACTGGGCACAATTACACAAAACGAACGATCGGGTCGTCACATTCTCCCCTTTTTAAGACAAACGTTCGTCCTTGAACGTGCATAAGGACATACTTGAAATAGTGAATAGCTACTCCGCATGTTGTGCTTGGTCTCCTCGACCAGATGACCCCTCCATTGAACCTTTACCGAAGTAATACTCTTTGATCTCAACTTCCGGACCTGTCTGTCCAAGATAGCCACATGCTCCTCAATATAAGTCAAATCCTCATCCAATTGGACAGTACTGATGTCTAGAACATGAGACGGATTACCATAAACTTCCGAAGCATAGAGACATGGAACACCGTATGAACCGCAGATAAACTAGGTGGCAATGCAAGCTTGTAGGCCACCTCACCAATCTTCTCAAGGATCTCAAAAGGTCTGATATACCTAGGGCTCAACTTGCCCTTCTTCCCAAACCTCATCGCACCCTTCATGGGTGAAACCTGGAGCAAGACTCGCTCTCCAACCATGAATGCAACACCGCGAACCTTCCGATCTGTATAACTCTTCTGTCTAGATTGGGCTGTACGAAGTTGATCCTAGATCATCTTGACCTTCTCCAAAGCATCTCAGACCAAATATATGCCTAATAACGTAGCCTCTCCCGACCCAAACCACCCAACTAGAAAACGACACCGTCTACCATATAGGGCCTCATAAGGAGCCATCTGAATACTCGATTGTAGTTGTTGTTTTAGGCAAACTCCACGAGTGGCAAGAACTGATCCCAAGCACTCCCGAAATCTATAATTCAGGCACGAAACATATCATCCAATATTTGAATAGTGCGATCGGACTATCCGTCCGTCTGAGGGTGAAATGTTGTACTCAACTCAACCTGTTTTCCTTGCTCATGCTTTACAACTCTCCAGAAACGTGATGTGAACTACGTAACCCGGTCAGAGATGATGGATACTGGCACGCCATGAAGTCGGACAACCTTGCAGATATAAACCTGAGCTGGCTGCTCTGAAGAATAGGTAGTCATTCCACACGGTGTCATAAGGTGGGCTAAAGTGGGTGTAGCTATTTCGGAAAAAAACTATTTTCAAAACCTATTTCATATGTAAGGCTCATGCGACTGTATAAGGAAAGATTGTGATTGAAATTGAGAAATGTGAATACGAGGTGGTACCTCGGTTGTGATTCTTGATTATACGAGGCGGTACCTCGGTTGTGATTCTATTGTACACGAGGCGGTACCTCGTTATGATTCTTGTTGTTTATTTCATGTTACAAAGAGTTTTGGTGGGAACATTTCTTGTTATTTTGTTCTAGAAATTGTCCGTATATGATCATTGTGGTTCTCTTTAGTTTCTTATTTTATGTTACTTCCATCTTTAATTCCCGATATTAGTTCATGCTATTATCTTGGTTCGCATCAGTTATTTCTCCACTTTCCATTATTTATCCTTATTACATTTTCACGCTATTTATTTATATCCTAGTAGGTGTCTTGACTTGGCCTCGTCACTACTCTACCAAGGTTTACCGTTGTGGTGTACTCATACTATGCTTTTGCATAAATTTTGTACAGATCCAGGTACGTCTGCCCGTGCCGGACGCTAGAGTTGATTTGAGTTGATGCTTTGGAGTCTTCAAGGTATACCTGCTCTACGTCCATAGGCCTTAGAGTCATATTCTTTTACTCTTACTATTGTTGTATTTTCATTGAGACAGTGATGTACTAGACACTTTAGCTTACTCTGTAGAGCTTATGACTCTGTTCCACCATTCTTGGAGAGAGTATGGTTGCGATTCAATTTTTTTCGAAAGTTTATATGAGTTTATCAGACTGGTTTTTAATATTTTGTTAATTATATCTATTCAATTATTGTCAAATGCTAGGCTTACCTAGTTGTAGAGACTAGGTGCCATCACGACATCCTACGGTGGGAAATTGGGGTCATGACAAGTTGGTATCAGTTCTCTAGGTTCATAGGTGTTATGAGTCATAAGCAAGTTTAGTATAGTCTTGCGGATCGGTATGGAGACGTCTGTACTGATCTTCAAGAGGCTACGTAATTGTTAGGAAAACATCTCTTCTTTGATTACTTATCGTGCAAATTGGTTGACTTCGAAAACTAAATCTTTGACTTTTTATTTTCTCATAGATAGTGAGGACATGCATTACTGGACCCGACGATCAGACATCCACGCCCTCTGCTAGAGCCGCGAGAGGCCGGAGTTGGGGCAGAGGCCGAGGAAGGGCACATGGTGCAGCCAGAGCACCTGCCCGAGCTACGACAGAGGAGTCACCAATGGCTCCAGTTAGGGGACAGGCACCCGAGGCGCCTGTTGCCACCCCAGCACTTTAGGAGACCCTCGCACAGTTCTTGAGCATGTTTGGTTCCTTAGCTCAGGCGGGGTTGATTCCACTTGCACCAGCCACATCTCTGGCTAGGGGAGGATCTCAGACTCCTACGGCCCATACCCAAAAGCAGCTGGTCCAGGTTGATCAGGTCCCATAGATTATAATGATATAGCCTATTGCTCCGGTTCAGCCCGTGGTTAGGGCAGCAACATCCAAGGAGGAGGAGCTTAGGCTTGAGAGGTTCAAGAAGTATCACCCTCCTACTTTTAGTAGTTTGGCTTCATAGGATGCACATGGTTTTCTTAAGGATTGCCACCGTATTCTATGCACCATGGGTATTGTGGAGATGAGTGGGTTTGCTTTTACTGCATTCCAGCTGTCAAGAGTAGGGTATCAGCGATGGCGGGTGTACGAGAAGGGTAGCCCGACCGATGCAGCTTCACTTACATGGACTCGATTTTCCGAGTTATTCTTGAGGGAGTTTGATCCCCATACCCTTTGGGATGCATGGCGTATAGAATTTGAGCAGCTGCACCCGGGTACTTTGACTATGTCACAGTATGCTGTCTGATTCAGTGATTTGTCCAAACATGCACCTGCCTTGATTTCTACAGTTAGAGATCAAAATCGTCGATTTATCGAGGGCCTCAACTATGGTATTAGGTTCAGCATGGATCGAGAGTTGGAGATAGATACCCTATATTAGCAAGTGGTAGAGATTGCATGGAGGTTGGAGGGTATGCGGGGCCGTGAGAGAGATGACAGGGAGGCCAAAAGGCCTCGAGGTACGGAGGGATTTAATGGTGGTCACGCTGTAGCTACAACCCGTCATGGTAGAGGCTATGTGAGCCGTCCAGTTCACTCAGCACTTCCAGCTTCTAGTGGTGCTCCAGTTATTTTGAGGTCTCAGGTTGCACATTTTGATCAGCCACTTTCTACTACATCTACCAGACCCGAGCCAGTTCTAGCAGCCACGCCCACCGAGAGCTTGCTTTTAGTGTAGTGATACCCGTCACATGGTTAGAGACTGCCCCAGACTCAAGAGGGGTGCACCTCCCCATGCTACTCAGGTTCCACGGATTCAGTCAGGTCCGCAGATTTCTCAGGCCATGATTGCTGCCCCAGATACTGCTCCACTCGCACAGCCAGCTAGGGGTGGGGGACGGACGGGTAGAGGTCGCCCTAGAGGGGGAGGCCAGGCAAGATTCTACACTTTTCTAGGTAGGACGTAGGAAGTTGCTTCAGACTCAGTCATTACAGGTATGGTTCCAATTTTCCATTGAGATGCGTCAGTCTTATTTGATCCGGGATCCACTTATTCATATGAGTCATCTTACTTTGCTCCGTTTTTGGATATATCACATGATTCATTGAGTTCTCCTGTTTATGTGTCCATGCATGTGGGAGATTCTATTATTGTAGACCGTGTGTATCGGTCATGTTTAGTTATAATTGGTAGTTTCGTGACCAGAGTTGATCTATTGTTACTTAGTATGGTAGACTTTGATGTTATCATGGGCATGAACTGGTTATCGCTCTATCATGCTATTGTAGATTGTCACGCCAAGACTGTGACGCTGGCTATGCCAGGTTTACCAAGGTTAGATTGGAGGGGTACATTAGATTATGTTCCTAGTAAGGTTGTAACATTTCTAAAGGCTCAACGGATGGTTGAGAAGGGGTGTGATGCTTATCTAGCCTTTGTGAGAGACTTTCCAGATTTATTTCTAGCGCATCTTCTGGGCATGTCGCCCGATAGGGATATCAATTTTGGTATTGACTTGTTGTTGGGCACTCGGCCCATTTCTATTCCACCATATTGTATGGCCCCAACAGAGCTGAAGAAGTTAAAGGAGCAGTTGCAATAGTTGCTTGATAAGGGTTTCATTCGGCCTAGTGTATCATCATGGGGTGCTCCGGTCTTGTTCGTGAAGAAGAAGGATGGTTCTATGCGCATGTGTATTGATTTCGGCAATTGAACAAGGTTACAGTGAAGAACATATATCCACTACCATGCATTGATGACTTATTTGATCAGCTACCTGGTGCTAGAGTGTTCTCAAAGATTGATTTGCGTTCAGGTTATCGTTAGATGAAGATTTGGGATCCGGATATTCCGAAGACTGCCTTCACGACTCGGTATGGTCACTACGAGTTCCTTATGATTTCATTTGGGCTAACTAATGCCCCAACGGCCTTTATGCACATGATAAACAATGTATACTAACCTTATCTTGATTCATTCGTCATTGTGTTTATTGACGACATCTTGGTGTACTCCCGCAGTCGGGAAGATCATGAGAAGCACTTGAGGATCGTGCTCCAAACCTTGAGAGAGAAGAAGTTGTATGCAAAATTCTCAAAGTGTGAATTCTTACTTGATTCGGTGGCATTTTTGGGTCATGTGGTGTCAACTGAGGAGATCATGGTTGATCCAAAGAAGATTGAAGTCATACAAAGTTAGCCCAGACCGTCTTCAACTACTGAGATTCAGAGTTTTCTTAGTTTGGCCCAGTAATATCGTCGTTTCGTAGAGGGTTTCTCATCTATTGTTGCACCTATGAGCAGATTGACCCATAAGGGTTCTCCTTTTAGATGGTCCGAGGAGTGTGAGGCAAGCTTCAAAAGCTCATGACTACTTTGACTACAGCCCCAGTGTTAGTGTTTCCTATGGGCCCGGGGTCTTATAATGTGCATTGTGATGCATCACTTGTTGGCCTTGGCTCGGTGTTGATGCAAGACGGTAGGGTGATTGCCTCTACGTCTCGACAGCTGAAGACCCATGAGAAGAATTATTCGGTCCACGACTTGGAGTTGGCCGCCATCGTTCATGCATTGAAGATCTGGCAGCATTATTTGTACGGTGTTCCTTGTGAGGTCTTTATCGACTACTGGAGTCTACAACATCTGTTCAAACATAAAGATCTTAACTTACGGCAGCAGAGGTGGTTAGAGTTGCTTAAGGACTATGATATCACCATTCTATATCATCCCGGGAAGGCCAATGTGGTGGTCGATGCCTTGAGTCTAAAGGCGGAGAGTTTTGGTAGTTTAGCACATCTATCGGCCGCCAATAGGCCATTAGCATTGGATGTTCAGGCCTTAGCCAACCAATTTGTTAGATTGGATGTTTCGGATCCCAGTCGAGTTCTTGCCTATGTGGTTTCTCGGTATTCTCTATATGATCGTATCAGAGAGCGTCAGTATGATGAACCCCATTTGCTTGTTCTTAAGGACACGGTTCAGCATGGCGATGTGAAGGATGTTACTATTGGAGATGACTCTATGTTGCGGATGCAGGGACGGTTATGTGTGCACAATGTGGATGGTTTGCATGAGTTGATTCTTCAAGAGACCCACAGTTCATGATACTTCATTCATCCGGGTGCAGCTAAGATGTATATGGACTTGAGGCAGCACTATTGGCAAAGAGGGATGAAGAAAGATAAAGTAGAGTATGTAGCTCGGTGCCTAAATTGTTAGTATGTGAAGTATAAGCATCAGCGGCCGGGTGGTCTGCTTCAGCGACTTGAGATTCCCAAGTGGAAATGGGAGCGTGTCACCATGGACTTCTTTGTAGGGCTCGCACAGACTCAGAAATATGACGCGGTATGTGTGATTGTGGATAGGTTGACCAAGTCATTTAATTCCACTTCATGTAGTTCCCTTACAAGCAACACGCACATAAGTCCCACCTTATACCGCCGCATGCACATTAACCCCAAGCATTATACCACTGCATGCGTCAATATCATATTACAATAACAACTCGTACCACAAGTGACCATATATCACAATCAACAATATTAATATTTCCACAACAATAGCACACGTCTCCACCACAACATGTACAAGAATATCAACAACAACGATGAATGTAAAATACTCAACAAGGAAGATGTTTCAACAATAATAATTTCGCCTCAACGTGATAACGACTTTCAGAACTTCAACACCAATAACTGAACAATGAGATATAATGCATAACCACGTTATTATATAAGAATAACTCCTGAGGGAAGAGATAATGTGCAAAAAATGCCTTCAAATAATGGAAATAAACAAGGAAGGAGATAACATGAACAATAACTTCAAGTAATGACAATTAATAATGAAAGAGATAACACGAACAATAACTTTAAGTAATGACAATCAATAATGGAAGAGATAATATATAACAATAATAGAGTCAACAAGTTCCACTAAAGCATGAGCCAAATTATCAATTAGGATGTAGAACAAGTATGAACGAAATCACTCAAGGCATGTAAAGATAGACTAACTCAAGTAGGAATAGATTGACTATGAGAATTTAGAGCATGATACTGCAATTAATTTAAAGCATGGAAAGAGTCTAAGTAGCCTAAACCGATCAAATACCATGTACAACCCGTGTACCCATTCGTCAACTTGCCTACATGACTTTTACATAGGACAAATAAATCAATCAATATCAATCCTAAGGGGTAGTTTCTCCCACGCAAAATTAGGCAAGAGCTTACCTCAACTAGGCCAATTCAATACTCGAAAATATCTTTTCCCTTAAAATTGGCCTCCACACGGTGCAAATCTAACCAAAATTGACTTAATATCTTCAAACAATGCTAGGGAAATCAATTGCAATAGATAGAGCTAAGATCTTTACACTTTTCCTAAAAAGTCCAACCCGGGGCCTGCCCTGTAAAAAATCGGGTTCAATGGTAGATTCTGACTACCCATTATCCCACGAGTTCATATATGTAATTAGTTCAAAATCCGAGTCCAAATCGACTCTCAAAACTCAATTACTTATTTTTCAAAAACTTGACAAAGTTTTACAAATTGATACTTTGATTCACATGATTTTGATCTTAAACTCTAAGATATGTTGATGGAATATGATTAGAAATAGATTAGAATCACTTACCCAAGGTTTGTAGGTAAAAATCTCCTCTCCAAATCGCCGCCTACCGAGTCTAGTGTTCAAAAATAAGAAAATATTTTCAAAATTCCCGTCTCTCAGCCCTTTAACCAGCTGCAGATGTCGCATTTGCGACACAGGGTTCGCATTTTCGAATCCTCACAATTGTAGACCAGGGCCCACATTTGCGAACCCTGATAGCCTCAACATGCATCGCAATTGCGATAGAGGCTTCGCAATTGCGAACTGGAGGTAATCGCAAAAGCGAACAAATGTTCGCAAATGCGAACCGAGGAAAACTCTAGCAGTCTTCGCAATTGTGAAGGGGAGTCACGATTGAGACATCATACCCCCAATGTCACCTTCGCAATTGCAGTGTTGGTGCTCGCAACTGTGATAGCTGAGCACCAACAGTCCAATTTCAGTTCAAACCATTCTCAAACATGTTTGAAATGCATCTGAGCCCTCGGGGCTCCAAATAAAACCTCCACACAAGTCTAAAAATATCATACAAACTCGCCCGCACAATCAAAATATAAAAACAACATATAAAACTACAAATCGAACACTAAAACGCATGAATTTCAAAGTAAAGTTCAAGAATTTCAAAAATTACAACTAAATGTCTGAATCCTATCAAGTCAACTCCAAACGACACCAAATTTTGCAGACAAGTTCTAAATACTATAACGGACATATTTCAAGTTCCAAAATTAAATTCCGAGCTCGATAGCTAAAAGTCAACCTACGGTCAAACCTTTCAACGTCAAATTGCCAAATTTTGGCAAATCAACATAAACCAATCTACGGACTTCTAAAATCAATTCCGGACATACGCCCAAGTCTGAAATCACGATATGAAGCTATGAGAGCCATAAAAACACAGTTCCGAAGTCGTTTTCATAAAAGTAAAAGTTTGGTCAACATTTCGAATTTAAGCTTCTAAGTCAAGAATCAAAGGGTCCAAATCAACCCGAAATCTTCCCGGTATGAAACTAACCAACCCCGCAAGTCATAATATCATAAACACACATGTGTGAAGCATAAAAATGATAAACGGGTTGCAATTTTACAAAACGACTGATCGGGTCGTCACAAGGAGATGGAACGGGAGCCATTGGATCATTTGATCAACGACTCCGATTATTTTGAGAGTTAGGAGTTTTAAAACAATTTTATGGAGCAAAATCGATGGCCGTTGGATTCTTGTGATCCAACGACGGAGATAAAAAATCACACGTCTTAGAAAATAATCAAAAAACGGGATTAAATCTGGTCCGTTGATGATATGGATCAACGGCAAGGATGGTATGTGTTTGTTTTGTGAGGGAATGAGACGAGTGACGTGGCAAGCTCTAATTGGCTTAGGGAAAGGGACACGAATAGCCACAGTGGATTAAAGGGTTGTTTGGACTCGGTCAGATGGGGTAATTGGGCTTCGTATTTTGGGCTAAAATATTTTAAAGAATAGTCATTTTGTATTTAATTAGGTATTTAAAACTATAGCCTTTTTGGTTTTTAACCCTTCTATAATTAATTTAAATGAGCTTAAATAATTTCAACAAAATGTAATAGAAATTATAATCATCAAATACACTACTAATTACTGTAATTAATTAATTATTTATAAAAATACTTTATTTTCTAAATTATGACATTAATTTCGAATTATTGAAATAGTAGGGTAATTAACTAAAAAATAAGAAATATCTTATTAAATTAATTATAAACCATATGTAATGTATATAAAGGTTATTTAATAGTTTCGAAATAGTAAGTATGATATATCTTATAATTATGTACTACCAAATTATTAATTTCAATAATATTAGTTACTAATTTTTATAAAAATAGGTATTATTGATTAGAAAATATTTTTAACATATTTATTACAAATTATTAAGTATAAATAAATTAAGTTTAAAAGGGTGGGTCAAATTTGGTGGTCAACCGTGTTTATTTTTGTCCTCAAAGAACAGCCGCCCCCATTTTCCAATTCTCTCGTCTCTCTCACCTCTCTTATCTCTGAAGCTGTCAAAACCCTAGCACCAAACGGTGCGACACCGACTGTCACTGATCTCCTCCGTCTCTCCTCTACCCTAAGATCACGAATCTCGTCGGTTATTCCTTCTTCCTCTCATTTCTCACCTTGATTCGTTTCAAAACCTTAGCCCTAAAAGCATGCAACTGCAGCTTCACCATCATTATTTTATCTGAAGATCGAAAGATTTCCTCTAAAGATTTGACGATTCTTCTCCAAACCTCACATGCCTCTTGAGATTGGGGCTGTTTCGTAAAGATCCAAAGAGATTCCATGACCTCAGTCATCCTTGCAAGATTCGGCGGTCGGAGTTTCAATTCAGCAGGTAAAGCTCAAATCCAAAAGTCTAAAGCTTCAAATGGCTATATTTTCATCATCAAATTAGAGAGGTAACCACTCTTCACTCTTTCCACTAATTTTCACTATTAACACCGTCATGATTTCGTCACTGTGTTGCATCATGGATTCCCGCTTTCAAATCCTGAAAATCTCAAGTTTTCAAACGAGAACTACTTCACTTCTTGGCTATAAATGCCGGACATAAATGTCTTTCAACAACCTCGAAAAAATCAAATTGAATAAAAGAATTCACTCAAAGTCTTAAAGTTCTAATCTTTAGTACTTACTCAATTTTTACTCTTCTGTCTATTTCAAATCCGGCTGAGCTTGAGGATTGAGAACAATTTTCGATACACAACCTTGACGACACTCTTCCTAGCCCTAGTTTGTTACTTAACACAGGGTAAAAACTTTTTTTTCTCTGAATTTGATTTTGAGTTGCATGATGTCTCATTACCTATTTTGTACATTGAATCTCGTTAGATGACCTTCTGTTGGTTATGTATCGTAGATTCTTAATTTTAGTTAAAAGATAATTGTGTTAAAGTTATGCCTTTTAAAGTCGTCACTTGCTTAACTTGCACAATATCAATAATTGAATTCCTCACGAGCATATTTACTCTTTATAAAGCTTAGGAGGTATAGTAGAACACAATCATCCTTAGTTTTCTGTGTGAAATACTCATGCATTTTACAATAGTAGCCTGTACTCTAGACATAAATAGGAGTTTGTTGTTCTTAGGTTAGTTTCATCATGCAAGATTAGTTTAAACTCTGCTCTCTAAGTGTTGCGATCAACTCTATAGAACTTCTTTAAAGTATGTGTAAGGAATGAACAACTTTCTATCTACGCATGAACAATATGAACCTGGGCTGATTAATACCTATGGTTTTGAAATTGAGTGTCAAATAGTAGTACTCTAAACTTCTAGTATAAACATCATAGGAACTTCAATGGTATAGAAAAGGACTAACAATAGCATGTTGCTTACAAAGAGACATTGCGACTGTCACAACCTAAACCACCATCTGGTCGTGATGGCGCTTAACTCACTTTCTAGGCAAGCCAAACATAACAAGAACAAAATAAAAATACTGAATAAACTGAATTAGTACAAGTCTAAGGCCAAATAACATATAAAAACAATGTCAATACAAAACAAATCTCCCTGAACTGGTAATGGTAAATACAGTGTCATGAGCTCTAAAACGGAAATACAAGTCTGAAATGCCAAATAAAAATACTGTCTGAATGAAAGACAACAATACAAAAAGGAATAGAGACGCCAAGACTACGGTCGAGATGCAACTCTATCTCATCTCTCGGACGACAACCAACAATAAGCCCCATAACTAACCTCGGCGAGGTAATAAAAGCAAGAATTATAAATGATACTACTAACCATCTGTACAGTACATAAATCTAATAGGTACAAAAAAAAATATTATCAAGTAATGAGGTACAGAAAGAAACCACTGTGTGCACATAATAACTTAATGTACTCTGCTCAGCCAACAATCCAGCATATAAAGAAGATATATAGCAAATCATGTAAACAACCAAGGGAATTGCAAGTGAAGATGAAACATAATAACCAAATCAAGCACTGACCAGTTTGTTCTCAGAATTTCATACTCGTACCAAACCACTAATAAGTTTACCTCAAATCTACGTGTACACCATCAAGAAGGCACATAAGAGGGTGACCCTAGGGTTTGGATATATATCCACACGCTACATCCGTTTTGGCCTCTCGAACCAAACAGTAACGTAGACGATAGTTGAGGCCAGCAATGAAACTCCTGAGCATCTACCTCTCTATAGGAACCAACCATACAGTGTGATGTGCCAAATCTAAAATCTCATCTCGTACCGGGTCACAGTCATATCTCCTGGCATAGCTGCTCAAACTCCCTATCCAACTCCTCTCTGCGAGTCTGTACGACAAACTTCTCTAAGAAGAGAACTGAGAACGCATGCCATATAAGTGGTGTTGTGCCAGCTGGCTTACTAGACTCGTAAGTGTGCCACAACTGGTAGGCTGCCCCTGTCAGCTGAAAAGTTGTAAAGGCAACCCCACTGATATCCACAATAGGCGTTGTGCAAAGAATCCGATGACACCGATCCAGAAAACTCTGAACATCCTCTAACTCCCCTCCACTGAACTCTCAACCCGCTCCAACCTCTTTTGCTCCTCATCGGACATAGATGGATCAATCGCGACACGAGCAACAATAACTGGCTAAGCCGGTAACACCCTTGGTGTCTGATAAGCCTAAGCTAGTTGCTCCGATATACGGGTGGCGGGAGTTTGGGCTCCTCCTCTAGCCTGTGTGGTAGCTGGTGTAACTGGTACCTTAAACGCCTTAGCCAAGCTAGTGCACACACTCAAGATCTGAGCCAAAGCCTCCTGAAGACCAGGTATAACAATAGGTACTGCCGGTGTCTAATCTGGTTCCACCGGCTCAACAATATCTGGAACTTGCTCCTCCACTGGAGCGACTGGTGGCTCCACAGATACTGCCCTAGCAGTAGTACGAGCCCCACCTCAGCCCCGACCTCTTGCAGCCTGCCTGGTCGTACTGGTGCTTAGCCGCCTGATCCGGCTCATTATTTCCTCACCATATCTGAGAGAATAGAAGAGTAAAGGTTTAAACTTTAGAAATAACAAATCTGCATGACAAGAATACATGAAAGTGAAGTTTTCTAATAGTTTGATAGCTTTTTAAAGATAAGTACAAACGTCTCCGTACCGAAAGACTCTACTAAAGTTGCTCATGACTCGTAGAACTTATGAACCTAGAGCTATAATACTAACTTTTCACGATCCAAAACCACCATCCTGTCATGATGACTCACTTGCTAGGCAAGCCAAACATAACAAAAATGAAATAAAAATACTGAATTAACTGAATTAGTACAAGTCTAAGGCAAAATAACATAAACAACAACGTCAATACAAAAATAAAATCCACTGGAACTGGTTAATACATAGTCATGAGCTCTAAAACAAAAATATATGTCTGAAATGCCAAATAATAACACTGTCTGAATAAACAAAACGATACAAAAAGGAAAAGAAATGCCAAGACTGCTGTCAAGATGCAACGCTACCTCGTCTCTCGGATGACAATCATCAATAAGCCTCAGCTACTAGTGGCTCGATTCAACACCTAGATCTGCACAATTAAGTGTAGAGTGTAGTATGAGTACAATCAACCCCATATACTCAGCAAGTATCATAACTAACCTCCGCTAGGCAATAAAAGCAAGAATTATAAATGATACTCGCTAACCACCTGTACAGTTCATAAATCCAACAAGTACATAACAAATAATATTATCAAATCACGAGGCACATGAAGAAACCACTGTGTGAACATAATAACTTAACGTACTCTGCTAAGCCAAAAATCCAGCATATAAAGAATATATGCAGCAAATCAGGTAAACAACCAAGGAAATTGCAAGTAAAGATGAAATGCAATAACCAAATCAAGCACCGACTAGCTTTTCCTAATAATTTTCATAACAGTACCAAACCATTGATCAATTATTTTTCAAGTCCTAATGTACACCATCAAGAAGGCCATGAGAGGGTGACCCTAGGCAGATAGATACATATCCACACGTTGTACGGCGTAGTCACGTGCAATTCAGTCGGCGTGGTTACATGCTAAATATCACAATCCGGTCGGCGTGGTCATAGGCTCAATACACAATTCGCCCGGCGTGGTCACAAGCTCAATATCATAATTCGTTCGGCGTGGTCACAAGCTCAATATCATAATCTGCTGGGAATGGTCACATGCTCAATCTCACAAACCGCATGGCGTGGTCATGTGCTACCGGTCGAATTCATATCACACAGGAAGAAAATATACAAAAATACATGTATATTATCAATGAATATCAAATTCCATACTCTTGGATTAGTATAACTGATATGCTAAGGTGTATGCATGTGCAAAGTGTACTATCATATCTCAAACCGGGCAATTACATCACGGAAATAATAATTATCAGGTTCAATCAGGAGACTAACCTCTATGTAACCTCAAACATGGCTCAAATAGTTCACAATAGGAGTACAAGTATAAGAACCATCACGGTATGAAGCTTAGCAATCAATTCAAGGCATAACATAAGCTAAATACTACCCCGAGCATAAACAAAGATCCTGGTGCACGCACATGGGCTCAATCCCACACATGTGCGCCACCCATATCACGTAGCTATGAAAAATAGCTCAGGAAACTAGTGCCTCAACTAAGTTTAGGTAAGATACTTACCTTGAGCAAGCCAAATCAAATCCTCTAATAAGCCCTTCCCCTGTGAATCAACCTCCGTACAGCCCGAATCTAGCCAAAATAACTTACTATCATCAATAAATGTCATAGGAAACGATTCCAAATGATAAAAATAAGATCTTTAACCAAAACAAAAAGTCAATCCAAAAATTCAACCCTAGACCCATATATCGGAACTCGACCAAACTCTCAAATTCTGAACATCTATTCCAATATGAGTCCAAATATATGTGTTTCATTCAAATCTGACCTCAAATAGACCCTCAAATCATCAATTTATGCTTTAGAAAAGTTTTTACTAAAATCCCCAATTTTCACACTTTAATTCATCAATTAAATGCTAAAATAATTGTCGGAATCATGAATAATTAACAAATTCGAGTAAAAAATTCTTACTTCAATCCAAATCGTGAATATACCCTCCAAAATTACCCAAATCTGAGATCCACATCTCTAAATATGTTAAAATGGCGAAAACTATCGAAAAAGTAGAGTACTTATGGCCTGCCTAGGCATATCCTTCGCAATCGCGGGACCAACTTTGCCATCGCAAAGCACAACCAAACACTGCCCTGGAAAACCCCTTGGCGAATGTGACATCCAGGACGCGGACACAATGCACTCCACCTCTAAGCCTACGTGAACGTGGTCACCACCTCGTGATCTTCAAGGTTAAAAGCTTGACACCCCAGCCGTCCTCCCCTTCTACATGAACGCGCCCCCCTCATCATGATCACGAAGGCCACTGCCTCCAAACACTTCGCAAATGCGATCACTCTTTTGCGAACACGAAGAACAACTCACCTTCCATCAGAAATACCCTCCCACGAATGCAATTGCTTCTTCGCGATTGTGAAAAGGGAAACCAGAAATGAGAATTAGCAGTTCTAAAACATGGAGAAATAGTCTGAAACCCGTCTGAAATACACCCGAGGTCCCGGGTATCCAGTCCAACCATACCAATCAATCCCAAAACATAACACGGACTTGATTGAGGCGCCAAATCACACAAAACAATATCAAAATCACAAATCGCACCTCAATTCAAAACTTACGTCGAACAAGCCTAAACGACTCGAATGACCTCAAATTTTGCATGCAAGCTCCAAATGACATAATAGGCCTAATCCAACTCCCGTAATCAAAATCTGAACCCGATATTATCAAAGTCAACTATCGGTCGAACCTATCAACCTTCCAATTCTTCAACTTTCTAACTTTCGCCAAAAAGTAACAAATCCACCTACAAACCTCCAAATCCATATTCGGACATACGCCTAAGTCCAAAATTATAATACGAAACTATTTAAACTATCAAAACTCTATTTCGAAGTTATTTACATGAAAGTCAAACTCCGGTCAACTCTTACAACTTAAGCTTCCAACCTTGGGACTAAGTTTCCTAGTTTACTCTAAAACTTCCTTGAAACCAAACGAACCACCGCGGAAACTCACGTAACCTCAAATACACTTAAGTAAAGCATCTAATCGGGCAAATGGGGCTAAAGTACTCAAAACGACCGACTGGGTTAATACAGTAACAATTTAATTTACATAAGTCTGTTGATACTATTTGCAAATAAGAAATAGAGATGATGCCTTTAGGATTTCTTATTGTTAAGGAAGCAGACATAAAATTTAGTCCATAAGCATATTTATAAAAGAAATCCTTCAAACTAGAATAATTACATAGAACTTTAGAACAATTAGAGAAGTAATATGCTTGTTTCTCTTTCCTGTTTGCATTAGCTGCATTTCAAAGTATGAGTATGGCTATTCCTATGTTAAGAACAGTCTGAGGCTTTCTTTGTTTGTAAGACATGAGAACTCTGTCATTCCATTAGTCTTTTGAAATTCTTAAAGTACTAGGTTGCTAGTGTGAATATAAGAGAAGAAGATTCTTTTGTAGATTGCCATTAAAAGAATTGGTATTATGGAAGTAAACCCAACATTCTATGCTAAAACGTAGTTCAATAGAGTTACCCCTTCTGTATATACCATGAAATCAAATCAGTTAGAACATAATAACAAATGTGTTACCTTAGGACTTGTTTTGATGAAGATTTAGTCTCTTAGAAATGGCTAAATATTTTCGGTCTGGGTTGATAAATTGTTCCTAATAGTATATGAATTCACGACTAGAAGTTTGGTGAATGCTATTATGTGAGGGTAATCGCTTTTGTTTGATTTGCCCTCTGGAGGAGTAGGGGTTCATGGTTACTAATTTAACCTTGGCTCGACTATACATTGAGGAATCCCTCCCTGGCACAAGCACTGCTCAGAATCCGAGAGACCCTTGTGAACTCCGAAGTATCAGAAATTAAGGGAATTCTTTTGACACAAATAGACTTTGGGAAAATTTGGAATATATTGATCCTTTGGGAAAATTATTTACAAGTATTTAGTTTGAGCATTATTAATTCTTTGGCATAACATTTATGTATTTATGCTATTATGTTTTTTTTCCCTTAACTTGGTGATGGAAGCAAGAGTATACTGATGCTTATCTTTTCCTTGTTTTGCATGAATACTCCTTTGCTCTCGCTGAGCTCCTTTTGGGCCCTAGTCCAGTTTGAGCAACTGGGCTGCCGTTATTGCTGCTTCCTCCTGTCTTTTGCTGATCTAATAAAGATAATGTTGGTCCTATCTAGTGGTAGTCCAACAAGAATGAAGTCTATCCCCACTAGACCTATTCCCCATATTTATTAATGCATGATTGTATTGGTGTGATAACTAATGTTAACCTTATTGGATTCTTTACTTCTTCAATTTATTATGATTATATAGGAAATTCGCTTAGGTGAAATTGATTAGGGATCAAAATAATAGTCAACTTAATTCGAACTTCTTGTTATAATTTTGTTTCAAATTTTGGTTATATAATTGGTTTAACCCATTTACTTTTGAGACTCTTGCATAATGATTGTTCAAAAGAAAAAACCAGCAAACCTTGATTTTTGAAATTTCAAACTACAAAATAGGGTCTTTGCCCCAATCAATTTTAGTAGTCAGCAAAACTAGAATTGGATTTTTAAAAGGCCGATGCGTTTTGTTTCAGCCCATTTGAATTTTACAAGACACAGCCGCTTTTAAATGTTTTTGGGTCATGAACGCCTAGACTGTTTCCCTCTTCAAGAAAGACCAGGTCCTAAATAACAAGAAACTTGTGTAACTGATCATTTCTTGTCATGATTCAATTCCTACCATAGGTCGTGATGATGCCTAATGCTGCCTTTAGGTATGCCAACGGTAAATCACCAACATGATTATTCTTTCTTAAAGCTTTTAAAATCAAGAATTACATTGAGTAAGGGGAATTAAATTTTAGAAACCATGGAAACTGTCACGCCCCAACCTCGGAGAGCGCGACCGGCGCTCAACCGAGATACCCCAGTCAAGAAAGCCTACTTGATGCCTTCTACCCAACATGAATAATTTAAGAATTAGTCGCAAAAAATATACATGAGAAGAGTCAAGTACCCCTCATTCTTTTCCATTACTCAAAGGATATTCATTTTACAATTTTCAAAATATTACAAGTTCATAATTACGAGGGAAAAACATGTTTGATAAATACCAACATTTCTAATTCATTACCCAACATCGAACACCACCCACAACATGTCTACGGAGCCTCTAAGTACAACAAAAGAGTAATATGGAAGTGTCGGCGATAAGACCCCGGCTATACCTCAAAACACAAAGTACAACATCAAGTAAAATCAGGCCCGGAATAGAGTAGGGCTCACCAAAACCTGATGAATAGAGAGTAACTACTAACGAGGACCAAAGCTGCTCACTGATGAACCACTTATATCCATTGAAGATGCAGCGCCCCCGGCAAATTAGTACATGTGGAATAGTACTAGTATGTAAAGCTAAAAGTCCTCTTTCGAAATAGAATGCCAATATAAGAAAGGGAAAACCATGGAAGCAGCAAGTAACAATCAATGATACCCAAATGCCAAGTTAAAATATAACCATTTTCAAAATATTAAAATAATATTATTTTTGGTTGGGAGATCATTAGCACCGATATACCACCGTGTTTTTAGCACAGAGACCGATCACGCCCGATCGGCTAGGCCATCTCTCCACGAACAATGTGGATTGACATGTGATGCGAAAGAAAGGTGTTACCAAGAGTAGGAACCACCATGCGTGTTACATGGCGTACGATCACCACCCGACCGGCCGGGTCATCTTCCCACATATGCCGTGTGGGTCGACATCAAATCCAGGGCTATCAACAATCTCATCCCAATCAAAGGGAATATTCTCAACACATCAATCTCATCCCAAAAAAGGGGAATAATCATAATCCACTCCTACACCAGTACATATAGTTTCAGGTGTGGGCCGTTACAGCCCACCCTTCCTCGGTTCGCTAATAATACTTCCAAAAATATTTTTGTTTTGCACACAAAGGAAATAAAAATTCAAATAAATTTACCTCATAACCTTTCACACCATATAAAGCTTCACTAGTACTTTTAACCCCTCACAACATCATTATCTCATTGACTCTCTTGGCCATACATATGATTCTCTTTCATTGTACGATGGTCGTATCTCATATTCCATCGTTTTATTTCTTTACTTTCAAGAATCACCATCATAAACATCAACACATAGAATATTCCGAAAATCATAACCTTAAGTTCATTAGTAATGAAGGCTTTAAACACAATAGTTTTCTTTCCAAAGTATGGAGCAAAATGACTTGCAATCGCAACACAGGTTACGAATCATAAATGAGTAATACACCATTTCGTTTTGAAATACTTGGCTAAAAAGGCAATGCACAGTTTTAGCCCATAGGTAAATAAGAATTCAAACACATTTGAAGCTATTACAAAGGAAATCATGGTGATTTACGATTGTGTTTACCCTCAAAATCGGATAACAATTAAATTTGTAAGTGGTTTTAAGGATATGCGGATTAACTTGACACAAAGTGATAAATTAAGTTGCTATTGAGTAAATAAAGATAAGATAAATTCAAACCACGCGAGTTGAATAATTTTAGCCTTGATAGAATAATTGCCCTCGAGTCGGGCTCACCACGACCGGTGTCGATAAACAGAAGAACAAGAGCTTAAAGATAGAGAAAATAATAATGTATTACTTTTGAGTGCGTATTACAGTGTGTCAAATGAATTGTTAGACCCACTTTATATAGTAGGGGAGTCCTATTTTAGGTTTAACTTTATAAAAGGTAAAAAATCTTCTGATTCACTGATTGTCGGTTCCTTATCGATACGTGCCGAGATTCCCGTCGTAATATTCGGCCCACGGATATTTCGGCCTTCTGTTGCCTATGCTGGATCGTCTGACAATATTCTTCGAAGTCGTTCGAGGCTAGGACCGATTCCGGGATTACAACCTCGATATCTTTGAAGGCAGGCATCATGCCCCCGGGTTCTAACCCGGTGGGACTTAGGCTCGGTTTCGGTCCCTTTTTGCCATATCTCGAGCCTGGCTTATCTTGTCAGAGGCCAGGATGCACCATGAGCTGGATTTTACCCGTATACATATTGAAACACAAATCCAACGCATACACTCTAGTTACAACAACCATGGCCACATTTTATATCTCACTCTCACTTGTTTTACTTCCAAACATTGACATAGTTTATCAATAAAAAAGGCATTTGGAAATAGAGGTTTGATAGGTATATGAACTCTATGAGTCTTAAGCACATTGGGTTTTCTTTCCAATTCAAGCATAATAAACTTTCATTTGAAACACTAATTGAAGTCATAACACTTCAATACATAAACCATACTTGAACACATTCCCGAAGAGGTCATAATAGGATAGGAACAATTGGAACCCGTTTTGAGTATATGCATTTTTCAACACAACACTTACTTGGGATAATCGAATTTATTAGGAACAAATCGAAAGATGGGAATTAGGAACCTGGGCCAACCATACTTGAAACTTACGGGAACATCATGGAATTCAATTCTAAGAGAGAAGTTTAGACAACATACCTTGTTTGAGCTTTCCTTAAGTTACTACAATATCCCAACACCTCTAGCAATATCAATATAGGAAGAGAGCGAAAATCAGATAATAATTAGAAGGGTTGTCATGGTGTAACTCTCTTAGGAATTTTGTCAAACACCTATTATGCAAAAATCGACTACGAAGCTCTACAATGGTAATACCTTCCTCCCTCAACCAATTTAAACAAGAAACTACCCAAAATAGTTCAACAATCCCGCATAATACCACCTAATGTTACATGTGTGGCCTATCTCTAACCCCACAACTTACTTAACCCATAACCTCTTGCATGAAATCTTAGGAGAAGGACTTACCGGGATAGATGATGGTTTAGTGAGTGGTTCTCTTGAATCTTCAAGATTGGGACAAGGATTGATGATTAGAATGGCTAGGTATTCTCCTTCTCTCTCTAAGATACTCTCACTTCTCTCTAAAATATCAGATATTTTCTTCAAAATGAGCCCCAAAGGCTATTAATCAAAATGTTGTCGGGTTGTAAAAATAAAAAGATGGACGCTCCGAACACAACTCTGCATCGCAGAGTGGACAACAGAATAGGTATGCGGTCCGCATAAGGGACCACAAAATTAATTTCAAAAAGTGGGCTGGCCTGGTCCGGTCTGCGGTTCGCAGACCAATTATGTGGCCACGATACGGACCGCAGAACCACCCTCCAAATTTCTTCATGCCAATTCTGTGACGGAAGTGTGGACTGCGAAATGGATATGCGATCGCATAATGGACCGCAGAAACGACCTTCAAAATTCAACAAATTTTCTACTCAACTCCGCGATGGATATGCGGCCCGCGGAACAAATCTGCGATTGTGAAATCGACCGCATAATTGCCTCCTTCTGTGAAAATTTTCACCAACTCCTCAATGCATTTTTCAACCCAAAAATTCCGTGCCGCGGCGAGCTTGCGAGCCGCGAAGATTAACTACTACCTTCATGCACATTAGTCTACCTCGGCACCACAAAATCTTAAATTCCTTGGCGAAATTTTTACGAGGCCTTACAGAAACATACTTTCAATCCTACTCAGTCAAAAAGTATGAATATAACATAAAGAGAAATGATAATAATATTTGGTACAACTATAAACAACTATAATCATCCAGTAGAAATTCTCACAAACCCGCTGTCACAAAGTGTATGAGCATCTAGTAGAATATACAAAACCACTATAACTATTGTCTGGAATAAAATAGACAGAATAAAATTGACATGGGGAAAAGGAGACTCCGAGTGCTGTGAGTCGAAGCATGGAAAGCATCTCACCACAAGGTCTCTAGCAAATGCAGTATGCACCCGTGTGACCACGTGAAATACCTGTCTCAGTACCTGCACAATAGTGCAGAAGTGTAGCATGAGTACGTAAATCAATGTGACCCAGTAAGTATCCAGTCTAACCTCGAAGAAGTAGTGATGAGGGGTCGACATCGACACTTACTAGTAGTCTAATAATAGTGTACAAAAAGCAAACATGTATGAAACAAAACAAGTAGCAACGAAACAAATCAATATAAATAATTAGGTTCTCAAGTAAGAATGATAGTCATCAAATACCATAAAACTACTACCAAGGAGACCAGGACAACCAATCAAATAGGATGCCAAGTCTCAAGTCGGGAAAACTCATATGTACGCTGACTCCCTACTGAGTAATATGCACGAGTCTGCCAAGGTGACCGGCCCAATCTCATAAGAACAGTGTTACACATTACTGCTGAGGTGAACAACCTGATCACATAAGAATAATTCACAACACAGCCGAGGAGAATCAACCCGATCCCATAATGATATTTCACAACAGTGTCGAGGCAAACAACCCAATCCCATAAGAATATATAAACTTTCTCACCCACGAAGATACGTGTGGTTTGAGAAGACATGGAACTACTAATCACATAAACTCAATAAGTGGATATGAATGCAAGAGAAAACATAATAGTTACCAATCATCAAATATCCCACAAAATTTCAAAGTAAAGAGGCTCAGTCAATACATAAATTCCAGTCTCGATCTCATTTATAAATTCAAGTAATCAAACAAACAAGTTTAATTCAAATAGTATAGTTAAGGCATGGTGTAGGTCTATGTCTACCCGAATATAAACATAAATCTAACTTGCACGGACTCTCGTCAACTCGTACGTACGTAGCATCAATAACAAGTAGCACACAACAATTAAAATACCTACGGGGATAATTCCCTCTTATAAGATTAGGCAAGAGACTTACCTTGCTTCCAAGCCTACTACTCGGTTCCCAGACCTCACTAGTTACCTCAAATCGATGTCGAGCAACCTAAAACTAGTCAAAGGATGTAAAAATCAATCAATATATGGTCAAAAACTCTTAATTTAACTAATAGAGTAAATTCCCAACCCAACTCGAAAAATCAATAAAAGTCAACCCCTGGCCCACTTGCCAGGATTCCAAAAGTTTCGAAGATAAATGTTACCCATGGCCTTACGAACTCAAATATATAATTATACCCAATTCCATAATCAATTTCGTGGTCAAATCCCATTTTTACCAAATTCTAGAGTTTTCACCAAAATCCCAAAATTCTACTAATTTCCATGTTAAGATCTACACCTAATCCGTGTATTTAACTCACAATAGGTAGAAATCATTTACCTTATGATACTTGATGAAAACCCCCTTCAAGAAGTTCCCAAATCGCCTATATCAAGAGATAAATAGCTGAAATGAGCATAAGTCCTGTATTAAAACTTGTATTCTACCCAGGTATTCTTCATCAGAATCACGGAACGAGCATCGCGATCACAAAGGCTAACTCCCCCCCCTGCCCTGAGATCCTTCATCATGTTCTTGACTCCCATATCGGGATCGCGATGCGCACAGTCCCCAGCCCTTCACATTCGTGGAGCCGCTGTCGCATTCGTGTAGGCTAACACCTGACTGCCCCTGCAAATCCTCTTGCACGATCGCGACTACCTCCACACGATCGCGAAGACCAACTGCCTTCTTCGCCCAAACCACTAACCCATCTCATTCGTGGCCTTAGCCTTGCAAACACGGAGCACTACCAGGCCACCCTCCATGATCGCAATGCCCACTCCACGATTGCAAGACCATCTCCGCGATCAGGATTCACACCAGATACCAGTAATATCTACCAACTTCAACCTTGATTCGCACCATAGGTTGTGATTCGCATCATAGCCAACAGTAAACCACCAACATAATTATCCATTCTTAAAACATTTAAAATCAAGAATTACATTAAGTAAGTGGAATTAAGTTTTAGAAAGCATGGAAACATACTTTCAATCTAACTCAACCACAAAGTATGAATATAACATAAAGCAAAATGATGATAATATTTGGTACAACCATAATCATCCACTAAAAATCCTCCAAAACTAAATGTCACAAAGTACATGAGCATCTAGTAGAATATACAAAATCACTATAACTACTGTCTTGAATAAAATTGATAAAACAAAATAGACATAGAGAAAGGGACACTCTGGGTGCTGCGGGTTGAAACATGGAAAGCAGCTCACCACAAGGTCTCCAGCAAATGTGGCTACGCGCCTGAGTGACAACATGAAGTACCTGCACAATAGTACAGAAGTGTAACATGAATACGTAAATCAATGCATACCCAGTAAGTATCTAGTCTAACGTAGATGAAGTAGTGTTGAGAGGTTAACATCGACACTTACTAGTAGTCCAATAACAATATCCATAAAGTAGACAGATATGAAACACAACAAGTAGCAACGAAGCAGATCAATATAAATAATAAGGTTCTCAAGTAAGAGTGATTATGAAATCATCAAATACCATATAACTACTACCAAGGAAACTAGGACAACCAAAGTCCATAAGCATGTTTAAAAAAGAAGTCCTTCAAACCATAATAGTTACTTATGACTTGAGAACAATTAGAGAAGTAATACGCTTGTTTATCTGTGTTCGTAAGACATGAATACTCTATTATTTTATCAGTCTTTGGAAATTCTTGAAGTAGTAGGTTGATAGTGTGAATATAAGAGAAAAGAATCTTCTGTAGACTGCCATTAAAAGATTGGTATTATGGAAGTAAACCCAACTTTCTATGCAAAAACATGGTTCAAAAGAGTTATCCCCTTCTGTATATACTATGAAAGCAAATCAGCTTGAACATAATAACAAATGTGTTAATAAGCTTAGCATGTCCCTTCTCATTTAATTAGGCTCTGTTGAACATTCATGTGTGGATGACTTCTGAGAATTGTTTTGATGCAGATTTAGTCTCTTAGAAATGGCTAAATATTTTCTGCTTGAGATGATAAATTATGATGACCCGGTTGATTGATTTAGGTATTTTAACCTCGTTCCCCTATTTATTTCCCCCTCTATGTTCAGTTATGGTTACGTGACTTTTCGGGGTAATTGGTTTGGTTTCGGGTGAGTTTTAGAGTGAATTGAGACACTTAGTCCTAAAGTTGAAAGCTTAAGTTGAAAGAGTGGACTGGAGTTTGACTTTTTTGTAGACGACTCCAGAATAGGGTTTTCATGATTCTGATAGCTTCATATGGTTATTTTGGACTTAGGTAGATGTCCGAATATTGATTTGGAGATCAGTAGGTTGGTTTGAGGCTTTTTGGAGAAAGTTGAAGGTTTGGAAGGTTGATACGTTTGATAGAGGTTTGACTTTATCGATATCGGGCTCGAATTGTGATTTTGGAACTTTGGCATATGTCCAGATATTGATTTGGAGGTCTGTAGGTTGGTTTGAGGCTTTTTGGCAAATGTTGGAAAGTTGAAGGTTTGGAAGGTTGATAAGTTTGACAGAGGATTGACTTTATTGATATCAGGCTCAGATTGTAATTTTGGGAGTTGGTATAGGTCAGTTGTGTCATTTGGGACTTGTGTGCAAAATTTGAGCTCGTTCGGAGTTGGTTTGATATGATTATGCGTTAGTTTTAGATGTTGAATGTTAATTGATTCAATAGGATTGAATTGGTAGATTTGTTGTTATTTGATGTGATTTAAGGCTTCGAGTAGGTTCGTTATGTGTTTTGGGACTTGATGGTATATTTGGACGGGGTCCCGGGCCCCCCGAATGTGATTCAGATTGAATTCGGGTCCATTTTAGACTTAGGAGGATTCCTGAAGAACAACTGATTTCTGCTGTTATCGTACTTGCGGTGGGCTTGGCCGCAGGTGCGGCTGGAGATCGTAGAAGCGAAGGGAGGCTGGCCAGAGGAAAGTCATATGTGCGAACACCTAGGCATAAGTGCGCACCCGCAGAAGTGACGAGTAGTCCGCAGATGCGGAATTTGGGCGAGCCTTGAGGTACCGTAGTGCGGTCATGCTCCACAGAAGCGGACGCATAAAAGCGCGTAGGTCTCCGTAGAGACGGAAGCATAGGTGTGCGATTTTCTCCGCATAAGCGAATTTCCTGGGCTTAAGGAGAAGTCGCATCTGCGATACATTTTTCGTAGATACAGATCCGCAGAAGCAGCTGTAGGCCTGCAGATGTGGAATACCTGGGCAAAAATAGGGGTGAATCAAGGGTTTGATCCATTTTTTATATTTTGAATTAGAGAGCTCGGTTTTGGGCGATGCTGTTTTTTGGGGTGGGGGGGATTTTCAAGGATTTGATTGAGGTAAGTGTTTTTGACTCGGGTTTGTTCATTAATCATGATTCCATCATTGTTTTATCCTTTAATTAGTGTTTTGAGTAGGAGAAATTGGGGAAATTTGTGAAAACTTACCTAAACTATAAGTTGAGGATTTGAAGGTCGATTTGAGGACAAAATTATATTATTTTTGTATGGTTGGACTCGTATAGGAATGTGTGTTCGGATTTTGTAAGTTTGGTCGAGTTTCAAGGTGTTGGACCGCGGTTGACTTTTTGATTTTCTTTAAATATTGCAACTTTATTATCCGAAATCGCTTCTTATGGTTTGTATTTATGTTATAAAGTTATTTTGGCTAGATTTGAACCGTCCGGAGTTGGATTTTCATGGCAAAGGCTTATTAGTGGATTGATTTAGCTTGTGTGAGGTAAGTATCTTGTCTAACTTTGTGTGGGAGAACTACCCCTTAGGACTTGGATTAATTTGCATTATTTGGATTATGTTAAAGATGTGTACACGAGGTGATGAGCGTGTACGCAGGCTTATATGTAGTATTTTGACCAGTTTAGACTCTTAGACTCTTTCGTGTATTTAATTAGGAATTGAAATATCATGTTAGATCTTCCATTGTTTAATTGCTCTTACATGCTTTACTTGATGTTGTTATCACATGCTCTACCCCTTATTTGTTAAGCATGCTCTTATATGCCTTAATTGCTTTGTTATCTCTCTTATTGTCATGATACCTCCTTTATTGTCGGATTATTCTATTTGAAGTTGTTGATTATTGAGATATATTTCCTTATTGAGAAATTCTCACTCATTATGTTATCATTGAGATTCATGTTCATATTGGGGATTGAGTCGTGGGCTATATATTGTGGTAACTTCGGTATTGTTGAATTTGGCAAGTTGTGGCATATGGGCACTTGTGCTTCGAGTTGTTATTATGTTATGATATTGATTCGCATGCGGAAATATAAGGATGGGGGTTAATGTACATGCGGCATCATAAGGTGGGAATTTATGTGTGTTTTACTAGTAAGAGAATTACTTGAAGCCATGCAGCAACATAATGAGGCTAAAGTGCGTGTAGCTATTTCGGGATAAATATTTTCAAAAATATCTTAATGTAAGGCTCACGCGACGATATAAGGAAAGGTTGTGATTTTGAATTGTAAAATGTGGATACTAGGCAGTACCTCGGTTGTGATTCTGGTTACTCATTTTATGTTAAAAAGGCTTATTGGTTGAATAGTTTTATTATCTCTTTATTTGCCTCACTTGTACTTGTCCGTGTTGATTTCATACAATAATCTTATCATGTGTTCACTCCTTGTTGCCTTTATATTATTGAACTGCCTTATAGTCTTTTACTTCCTCATCTTCCGTTATTGTTTATGCTATGCCTTGTTCAGCTTCTCTAATCCTAGTAGGTGTCTTGACCTGGCCTCGTCACTACTCTATCGATGTTAGACTTGATACTTACTGGGTACTATTATGGTGTATTCATACTACACTTCCGCACATTTTTGTGCATATCCAGGTACTTCAGCTCTGGATAAGCATCAATGACTTTACCATACATTTCAAAGAATTCAAGGTATACCTTCTTGGCGTTCGCAGGCCTTGTAGTCACCTTCAGTCATTACTTTTACTATTGTTTATCTTCTACTCGGACAGTGTTGTATTGGAGGTTTTTAGACTATCTCTGTAGAACTTATAATTCAGTTCCACTGATTTTGGGAATTATGTTACAGATATTCTGTTTTGATTTATTATGAGTTTTATCGAATTATCTTATTATCTTAGTTGTTAATTTTGTTAAGCTATCAATGAATGTTAGTCTTACATAGTCGTAGAAACCAGGTGCCGTCACGACATCCTAAGGTGGGAAATTGGGGTCGTGACAAATTGGTATCAGAGCCCTAGGTTCATAGGTCTTACGAGTCATAAGCACGTTTTGTAGAGTGTTGCGTATCGGTACGGAGACGTCAGTACTTATCTTCGAGAGGCTACAGAACTATTAGGAAAATTTCACTTCTTTGATTTCTTATCGTGTGAATTTGTTGATTTCAAAATCTGAGTTTTGTCTTTCTATTCCCTCACATAATGTGAGGACACACACAGCTGGGTCGGATGATCAGACTCCCACGCCCCTTGCTAGAGTCACGCGAGGCTGGGGCCTGGGTAGAAGCCCAAGAGGAGCACGTGGTGCAGCTAGAGCACCCACCTTAGTAGCGACTGAGGAGCCACCAGTAGCTCCGGTTGGGGGATAACCACCCGAGACGCCTGTTGCCCCTGAGACCCTAGCACAGATCTTGAGCATGTTCAAAACTCTAGCTCATGTGGGATTGATTCCCCTTGCACCAACTACATCTCAAGCTAGGGGAGGAGCTCAGACTCCCGCAGCCTACACTCCAGAACAACGTGTCCATGTTGATCAGGTCCCGGGGGTTATGCCAGTGCATCCTGTTGTCCTAGTTTAACCTGAGGAGGAGCAGAGGAGACTTGAAAGGTTCAAGAAGTATGATCTTCCTACCTTCAGCAGCTCAACTATGGAGGATGCACAAGGCTTTCTAGAGAAGTGCCATCATATTCTCCGCACCATGGGTATTGAGGAGGTGAACGGAGTTGCTTTTAATACATTTGCACTGTCAGGAGTAGCGTACCAGTGGTGGCAGGCTTACGAGGAAGGTAGATTAGCTAATGCAGCCCCACTCACTTGGGCTCAGTTTTCAGAGATGTTTCTGAGAGAGTTTGTTACCCACACCCTTCGGGATGCATGGCGCAAAGAGTTTGAGCAGCTGCGTCAGGAGACTATGTCAGTGTCAGAGTATGCTATCAGATTCAGTAAGTTGTCCCGACATACACCTAACTTGGTTTCTACAGTCACAGAGAAAGTCCACAAATTTATCGAGGGGCTCAACTATGGTATTAGATTCAGCATGGCTCAACAGTTGAGACATACACTCCGTATCAGCAGGTGGTAGAGATCACATAAAGGTTGGAGGGTATGCGGGGATAAGAGAGGGAGGACAGGGAGGTCAAGAGGCCTTGAGGCACTGGAGGATTTAGTGGTGGCCACATTGTAGCTACAGCCCATCATGGTGGAGGATATATGAGTCGGCTAGTTTATTTAGCACTTCCAGCTTCTAGCGATGTTGTGGCTATTTCTAGGCATTAGGTTGCCCACTATGCACAACTACCTTCTAGTGAACCTCCCACATATGGTGCTTTCAGCGGTTAGTCTAGCGGACCAGGCTAGGGTCAGTTTCAGCAGCCATGCCCAATGAGAGTTTGCTTTAAGTGTGGCGATACCAGACACATAGTGAGGGACAGTCCTAGACTCAGAAGGGGTGCACCTCCATGGACCACACAGGCTCCATAGATCCTACAGGGTCCACAGGGGTCATATGCCATGGTTGCTGATCCAGTTACCGCCACACCTGCACTACCAGCTAGGTGTGGAGGTCAGGCAGGTAGAGGTCGCCCTAGAGGGGGAGGCCATGCTTTTTTCTATTCTTTTCCGGGTAGGATGGAGGCTACCGCTTTATATACAGTCATCACAAGTATTGTTATGGTTTGATTCAGGGATACCTCAGTTTTATTTGACCCGAGCTCCACTTAATCATATGTGTCATCTTATTTTGCTTCGTATTTGGATATACCTCATGATTCTTTGAGTTCTCATGTATATGGGTCCATGCCTATGGGAGATCCTATAGTTGTGGACTGTGTTTATCAGTCGTGTTTATTTGTTATCGGTGAATTTGAGACCAGAGATGATCTATTGTTACTCAATATGGTAGAATTTGATTTGATCTTTGGCATGGACTGGTTGTCGCCCTATCATGCTATTTTGGGCTGTCACACCAAGACCGCGACATTGGCTATGCAAAAAGAAGTTATGTGGATTGTGCTCCAGACCTTCATTAAGAAGAAGTTATATGCAAAATTCTCGAAGTGTGAATTCTAGCTTGATTCGGTGTCATTTTTGGGTCATGTGGTGTCTAGTGAAGGGATCTAGGTAGACCCGAAGAAGATTGAGGCAGTTCAGAGTTGGCCTAGACCGTCTTCCACTACTGAGAACCGGAGTTTCCTTGGTTGGGATGGATATTAACTCCGCTTGGTAGAGGGTTTCTCGTCTATTGCTGCATATTTAACAATATTGACCTAGAAGGGTACTCCATTCAGGTGGTCTGACAAGTGTGAGAAGAGCTTTCCGAAGCTCAAGACTGCCTTGACCACAACTCCAATTCTAGTTTTACCTTCAGTATTGGGTTCATATATGGTTTATTATGATGCTTCATGGATTGGTATTGGGTGTGTCTTGATGCAGGAGGGGTAGGGTGATTGATTATGTTTCGCGCCAACTGAAGCCCCATTAGAAAAACTACCTTGTTCACGATCTTGCGTTGGCAGATATTGTTCACGCATTGAAGATTTGGAGGCATTATCTCTATGGCGCGTCTTGTGAGGTATTCACATATCACCGGAGTCTACAACACCTGTTTAAGTAAAAGGAAGGCGAAGAGTATGGGTAGACCGATGCCTTGAGTAGGAAAGCAAAAGAAAGGCGAAGAGTATGTGGATACGAGGAAGTACTTCGGTTGTATTTCTTGTTGTTCATTTTATATTAAAGAGACTTATTGGTTGAATAGTTTTATTATCTCTTTATTTTCTTCACTCGTACTTGTCTGTGTTGATTTCATGCAATTCTTATCACGTGTTCACTCCTTGTTGCCTTTATTGCTTTAAATTTTGTGCTAGCTTACATTATTGAACTGCCTTATAGTCATTTACTTCCTCGTATTCCATTATTGTTTATGCTATACCTTGTTCAGCTTCTCTTTTCCTAGTAGGTGTCTTGACTTGGCCACGTCACTACTCTACCGAGTTTAGGCTTGATACTTACTAGGTACCGTTGTGGTATACTCATACTAGGCGGCTGCATATTTTTGTGCAGATCCAGGTACTTCAACTTAGGCTAGGAATCAATGATTTGACCATACATTTCGGAGACTTCAAGGTATACCTGCTTGGCGCTCAGTCATACATTTCAGAGACTTTAGGTACTCATACTATTGTTTATCTTCTACTCGAACAATGTTGTATTAGAGGTTTTTATACTATCTCTGTAGAGGTTATGACTCAGTTCCACCGGTTTTGGGAATTATGTTACAGATATTCTAGCTTGAGTTATTATGAGTTTTATCGAATTATCTTATTATCTTAGTTGTTAATTCTGTTAAACTATCAATGAATTGTAGGCTTACCTAGTCTTAGAGACTAGGTGCCATCACGACATCCGAAGGTGGGAAATTGGGGTCGTGACATAATTTGTTCTTAATACTAACTAAATTCGCAATTAGAAGTCTGGTGAATGTTGTTATGGGAGGGTAGTCTCTTGTGTTTAATTTTCCCTCTGGAGGAGTAGGGATTAGTAGTTCTAATTTAACCTTGGTTCGACTATACTTTGAGGAAGTCCCTCCCTGGCATAAGAATTGCTCGGGTCTGAGAGACCCTTGTGAACTCTAAAGTTTCAGGGAAATAAGGGAATTCCTTTGACACTATTGCGGCCAAACGCACACTCAAGTATACGCGATTGTCAAGCAATAAAGTGACTAGAAGTCAGATGTCAAACCCATGAGGACTTGTTATCAACTATTAACTAAATTAGAGTATCCTATTAATCTAAACAATAATTAAACCTAGAAGTATTTGATTCTAAACTAATTAAAATAAAAGAAAACAAATAGTGAAATCTGAACAAAAGAAGAGCAGATTCTTATGTTATCAATCTGATGAAAACGATCCTGGGTTATGGGCTATCTAATAATCCTATTATATTCTTCAAGTGAATTGACTAATTAATTTATCTGGTCTATTGGTTGACAAGATTAATATTGCTCATAAGAATCTATTGATCTCTTACTCACCGATTTAAGCTAACCTAACACCTATATGTCTATAGAGTTAGAATAAAAAAGAATGCATTCGTAATTCTCGTATAATAACCAAGCAAGGCAATTAGCATTTTGCTATCCTAACCGTGAATCCATTCCCCGATGCCCAGGTTCAAGAACTTATTCTACTCAATTCTATGTGCAATCTAGAATTCCCATATTCGAGTTCAATTCTAGATCCGTAGATAGTATTGTCACGACCCCAAAATTCCACCTTAAGGATCGTGATGGCACCTAGTCCTTACAACTAGATAAGCCTATCACACAACGACATCAAGCAGGATATAACAACTTAATATTAAATAAAATGGAGAGAAATGGCCCAAAACATAGCCAACGTCATAATACAAATTTCACAATCCCAAAACCCAGTAATACAGAGTCATAAGCTCTACAGAGAGTACATAATATATTCCAAAATACAATACTTTTTTGGATTACAATAAAACAATAGCATAAATAAAGTAAGAGGGTAACTCCAATTCATGCGAACGGAACAACAGGTATACTTTGAAGTCTCCAATCGCACATGCACCACTCTAAAAAAAACACGATCAAAAATACATGTATCTACACAAAAATGCACAGAATCATAGTATAAGTACACCACAATGGTACCAGTAAGTATCAAGACTAACCTCGATGGAGTAGTAATGAGGTATAAGTCAAGACACTCACTATACATGAAAACATGTGCAGAATATTAATATAAAGCTAACAATGGAAAGTAAAGGCAACAAATGGCAACAACAGTAAACATGTGATAAATAGAAAAAATAATCAAAAATACGGTAAAAATACAAGTGAAATAAACTAAGGAAAACAGTAACAGTTTAAATCATCAAGCCATTCTAACACAGAATTTACAACAAGAATCCCCCTCGAGGTACCACACCTCATAATCACAAATCATAAGCCACAGATCACGAATCTTATACACACGACACCTCGTGCCTACATTATCAAATACCTTCACACGGCCAAGACGTCGTGCCACCATGCATATAGTATCCGTGTCAAGTACCAACAATAATTTTCAAAAAGAAAGTTTATTTAAATGAGGTAAAGCATGACAATAATTTAAATAATGTAAAGCGTCAAATGAAATAATGAGTTTATTTTAAGGATCAAGTAAATGAAAGCATGATAACAATTTAACTAAAGTAAAGTATCAAATGAGATAATAAGTTTATTTTAAGAATCAAATAAACTAAAGCATAATAACGAATTAAATAAAGTTAAGCATCAAATGAGATGATGAGTTTAATTTAAGAATCATGTTAAGTAAATCATGATTGAACTTTCTTTATTTAAATCTGTTATGTTACTAATAACTCAACATAATATAAGATAATTACTCCACGTAAGTAAATCCATCTTGACAATCAATTCATCACGTAACAGCAGAGGCACAGATTATCACATTAAAACAATGCAGCAAATCACGCAAAATTCATCACACGCACAAGAAGTCACAAACCGTTCCAACACAAAAATAACAATAAGAGTCACTTAGATGTGCCACATATCATAATCACATAACATCATTATGTCATTGCGTGAGCTTCACATTTTAAAAATATTTTTTTCCCAAAATAGTTTCACGCGCTTTAGCCACATATCTTGACGCATGAGCATCAATATACACACCACTCATATGACGCCGCATGCGCATTTCAATCACAACACACAATCAATCCTACACCATGTGCCCATATAACACAACATTTATCAAGCAACAATACCAATGCCACAACATTTCTCAAACTACAACACCAATGCCACAATACATAGCCCACATATCAACAATAAGGTGTACAATAATTTCAACAACAACAACAAAATGAAACAGGAAATAAATCAACAATGAAAGGTGCTCCATATAACAACAACTTCAATTAAAGGCATAATAAAGGCCTAAGAGTTTAAACCGGTCCAATACCACATAGAAGCCCGTGTACACACTCGCCACCACATGTACACGCCTTTCACATAATTCAAATAGTAAAATTAGACTAAATCCTATGGGGAAGTTCCCCCCTCCCCCCCCCCCCCCCACAAAGTTAGGAAAGATACTTACCTCAATTAGGCCAATTCATCACTCAAAAATAGCTTTTCCTTTAAAATTTACCTCTGCTCAGCTCAAATCTAGCCAAAACCGACTTAATATTATCAAACAATTCAAGAGAAACCCATTATGATTAATAAAATTAAGATCTTTAACTAAAATCAAAGAGTTAACTCTAAAAGTCAATCCCGGTGTCACGACCCCAAATCCCTATCTTAGGATGTCGTGAGGGCACCTTGTTCTTAAGACTAGGTAAGCCTAACACATGAGGAGATCTAACAGAGATAACCAATTCAACTATATAAAAATTAAACTGATTAACAAAAGAATGTAACTAAAGCTGAACAATAGTTATACAATCCCCAGAACCGGTGGTACAGAGTCATAAGCTCTACTGACATACACTAGAATTTCTAAATACAATACTGTCTTGAAGTGAAGATAAACAATAGTAAAGTTTATCCGAAGGTGACTCAAAGGCCCACGAGCATAATGGCAGGTATACCTTGAAGTCTCCATAGCAAAACTCTAGCAACTAGCTAACGATTGACATACTCAGAGGTACCTGTATCTGCACAAAAATGTGCAAAAGCATAGCATGAGTACACCGAAGTAGTACCCAGTAAGTATCAAGCCTCATCTCAGTAGAATAGTGACGAGGCCAGGTCAAGACACCTACTAGACATAGAAACCTATGCAAGTTATAACATAAAGCTATAATGGAAAGAACGTCAATGTAAGACTAACATCAGAAAGATTATTAATTTACGACCAATAATGAAATAATAGAAGCACAAATGGTAGCAAGAAGTAAACGGGTAATAAAGCAGCAACATAATCAGGACACAGATGAAATATGAATGAACTCAAATAAGAAAAACAGATGACAACTCAAATAATTAAATCGTTCCCAATGCATGGACTTACAACAAAAATTACCCCGAGGCACTACACCTCTTAACCACAAATCATGAGTCACAATTTCAAAATCTTACACGTCTGGCACCTCGTGCCCACAATAACAATAACCTCCCCACGGCAATGCCCACGTACTACCACGTATGTTGTATATGTGTCAAATATCAGCTAAAATGTTCGAGATATATATTTAAACACAATAAAGCATAATAACAATCTTAAATAAAGTAAGGCGTCAAATGCGATAATGAGTTTATTTTAGAAGTAAAATAAAGTATAATTTATATAAAATAGAGTATCAGATGGGCTTAGTTTAGTAATCAATGAAATAAAGGAAAAATATCGTGTTTAAACAAAACACATCAGTTAAATTGACAAATTAATATTGAATTTATTAAAATAAAACGTGATAACAATTTTAAGTAAAGTAAATATCAAATAGGATGATGAGTATAATTTGAGAACCCAATAAAAGTAAAAAGGTGATAACCATTTGAAATAGTACAACACCGAGGGAGATAACAAGTTCTATCTTAAGAAACACATAGAATACGGCATGTTAATAATTCTTTTATTTAAAACCGTTATGTTACCAACAACTTAACAAAATATGAGATAATGACTACACGCAAGTAAGTTCATCTTGACAATCAATTTACCAAGTCATAACTGAGGCACAACCTGGCATGTTATAGCAACACTACAACCACATAGAATGCATGACTCATACAAGAAGCCACATGTCACGATCCAAATCTCAACCCGTCGTGATGGCGCCTAACACACCGGCTAAGCAAGACGAAACATAACAATAAAGGAAATAAAATAACAGAACTTATAGAAATAGCATAAGTCTAGAATCTCAATATAACCAAATACTGCTAATACAAGGTAAATCCCCTAGAAAATAGTAAATACGAGTCATGAGCTCTACAACGTAATACAAGTCTAAAACTGAACAATAATAACATTGTCTGAACTATAACAACAGTATGTAAGGAAAATACAAGTCAAAAGTGCGACCAAGGATGCAACTCTTCCTCGCCTCTCGAAGATAGTCCAATAAGAAAGCCTACTACTGATAACTAGTCCTCACTTGGATCTGCACAACTAAATGCAAAGTATAATATGAGTACAACCGACCCAAAGTACTCAATAAATATCGTAAATAACCTCGGCGAGGTAAAAGAAACAACAATTATAAATGCTACATGTTATAACTTGTATAGTTTCACAAAATCCAACAACTGCAGAAAAGTAATGTGAGCATGTATAAGAAACTGAAAGGACTATCTCTGTGTGTGTGTACAATTACTCAAAATCTATTTTCGGTCACAAGTATAGCATATAAGATGATATACAGATAATCAACTAATAAACCATGGAAGTTGCAAGTAAAGATTAAATGCAATTCCAAAATAACACTGGCCAGACTTTCCTCAACCTTTCCATATCCGTATCGAACTACTGATCAGTTTTCCTTAATAACCGCGTGTACACCATCAAGAGAGAAACATGAGAATGTGACCCTAGGGGGATGGATCCGTATCCACACGTTGCACGGACAACTCACGTGATAATAATATCAATATCTGGATCCACATGGATAATTCACGTGCCAACAATCTCAATCTGCCCGGCGTGGTCACAAGCTACAAGTCCAGCTCATAACACAGAGAAAGCTAATATGTGGGAATAAATGTACATAATCAATGATTATCAAGTTCATACTCCTGGACCGGTATAAATAATATGCTTTAGTGTACGCATATGCAATGTGTGCTATCATAACTAGAACAGACAATCGGCCTAGTCGTCACTTCTCCCTCTCTCAAACAAACGTTCGTCCTTGACTAGGTCTAAAATCATACATAGAGTCTCAAATAGGTGTGGATATCTGCTCCAAATCTCCCGCTTGATCTTCCAAGTAGCCTCCTCGACTGACTGGCCTCTCCATTGAACTTTCACTAAAGCTATATTCTTTGATCTCAACCTTTTAACGTATCGAACAAAATTGTCCACTGACTCCACATCATAAGTCAAATCCCCATCTAACTGAACCGTGTTGAAGTCTAAAACATGAGAAGGGTCACCATAATACTTCTGGAGCATAGAAACATAAAACAATGGGTGAACACTAGATAGACTAGGTGGTAATGAAAGCTTGCATGCCACATCTCTAATCCTTTTAAGCACCTCAAAAGGGCCAATATACCGAGGGCTCAACATACCCTTCTTCTCGAACCTCATCACACCCATCATGGGCGAATCTCTGAGCAACACCTTCTCTCCCACCGTATATGCAACATCACAAACCTTCTGATCAGTGTAGTTCTTCTGCCTGGACTGTGCTATACGAAGCCAATCCTGAATCAACTTGACTTTCTCCAAGGCATCCTGAACCAAATTAGTACCCAACAACCTAGCCTCTCCTGGGTCAAACCAACCAACTGGAGAACGACACTTCCACCCATATAAGGCCTCATAAGGAGTCATCTAAATACTCGATTGGTAGCTATTATTATAGGCAAACTCAGCAAGTAATAGAAATTTATCCCAAGAACCTCCCAAGCACGTAGCATATCCTCCAAGATCTGAACGTCTAGAGGTGGAATGTTGTACTCAACTCAACTCGTGTACCCAACTCTCATTGCACTGCTCTCCAAAACTGTGATGTGAACTGTGTGCCCTGATCAAAAATAATGGATAATGGAAAAGCTTTGAAGATGGACAATTTCGTATATGTAGATCTGAGTCAGCCGCTCTAAAGAATAGGTGGTCACATCCGGAATGAAATGTGCGGACTTAGTCAACGAGTCCACAATCACCTAAACTGCCCATCAAATTTCTTAAAAGTCCGTGGGAGCCAAACAATTAAATCCATAGTAACACGCGCCCATTTCCACTCGAAAATCTCAAGTCTCTTAAGCAAATCGCCCAGCCTAGAGGTGGAATGTTGTACTCAACTCAACCCGTGTTCCCAACTCTCATTGAAATGCTCTCCAAAACTGTGATGTGAACTGTGTGCCCCGATCAGAGATAATGGACAATGGAAAAGCCATGATGACGGACAATTTCGCAGATGTCGATCTGAGTTAGCCGCTCTAAAGAATAGGTGGTCACAACCGGAATGAAATGTACGGACTTAGTCAACGAGTCCACAATCACCCAAACTGCCCATAAAATTTCTTAAAAGTCCATGGGATCCAAATAATGAAATCCATAGTAACATGCTCCCATTTCCACTCGAGAATCTCAAGTCTCTGAAGCAAACCACCCAGCCTCTGATTCTCGTACTTCACCTGCTGATAGTTCAAGCACGGAGCCACATACTCTAATATATCTTTCTTCATTCTTCTCCACCAATAGTGCTACCTCAAATCTTGATACATCTTTGCAGCACCCGGATGAATGAAATACCGCGAACTATGGGCCTTCTCAAGAATCAACTCACGCAACCCATCTAATTGGGCACACAAATCCGACCCTTCATCCTCAACACCCCATAATTTCCAATAGAAACCTCCTTGGCATCACAGTGCTGCACCATGTCCTTTAGGATAAGTAAATGAGGGTTGTAATACTAACGCTCTCTAATGTGCTCATACAAAGAAGAACCGAGAAACCATGCAAGCAAGCACCCGACTAGGCTCCGAAACATCTAATCTCATGAACTGATTGGCCAAAGCCTGAACGTCTAATGCTAGCGATCTCTCACCAACTAGAATATATGCAAGGCTACCCATACTCCCCACCTTTCTACTCAAGGCATCGACCACCACATTGGCTTTCCCGGGATGATACTAAATGATGATATAATAGTCTTTTAACAGCTCTAACTACCTCCGCTATCTCAAATTCAGATCCTTCTGCTTAAACAAGTGATGTAGGTTCTGATGATCTGTAAATACCTCACAAGACATGACGTAGAGATAATACCTCCAAATCTTCCATTCATGAACAATAGCTACTAACTCTAAATCATGAACGGGGTAATTATTCTCATGGGGCTTCCACCGGCGTGAATCATAAGCAATCACCCTACCTTACTGCATCAAGACACACCCAATACCAATTCGAGAAGCATCATAATAAACCATGTATGAACCGAATGTTGAAGGCAAAACTACAACAAAATCAATCCAAGGGTCACACTTGGAGAATTTAGCACAAAGTGGTTTCTCCCTCAAGGTCTGTAGTAAAATTCTCACATGCTACTCATGCTCCTCCTGGCTGTGTGAGTACACCAGTATATCATCAATGAATACTGTGACAAAAGAATGAAGATACAGCTGTAATACATTGATCATCAGATGCATAAATATTGTTGGGGCATTGGTCAGCCTAAAAGACATCACAAGAAACTCATAGTGACCATAGCGGGTCCTGAATGCCGTCTTCAGAATATCAGATTCCGAATCTTCAACTGGTGATACTCGAACCTTAAATCAATCTTAAAGAACACTCTAGCTTCCTGAAGTTGGTCATATAAGTCATCAATGCGTTGTAGTGGGTACTTGTTTTTAATTGCAACTTTGTTCAGCTATTTGTAATCAATGCACATACGCATAGTACCATCCCTCTTCTTCACAAATAGAACCGGTGCTCCACAGGGCGACACACTAGGCCGGATAAATCCCTTATCAAGTATCTCCTGAAGTTGTTCTTTCAATTCTTTCAACTCTATCGGTGCCATACAATAAGGTGGAATAGAAATGAGGTGAGTGCCCGGCACTAGGTCAATACAAAAATCAATGTCTCTGTCTTGTTGCATACCCGGCAGGTCTGCAGGAAACATATTTGGAAAGTTTCTCACTACCAGGATGGACTCAATGGTAGGAGTATCAGCACCAACATCCCTCACAAAAGCCAAATAGGCCAGACATCCCTCTCAACCATCTGATGAGCCTTCAAATATAAAATCACACTACTGGGAATATAATCTAAGGAACCTCTCCACTTAACTCTAGGCAACTTTGGCATCACCAACGTGTCACGCCCCGAGCCTGGGGGCGAGACGGGCACCCAGTGCCTCACCTATCCTTGCATACCACTTGCGACTATGAGACTCTGAACATGTAATGTCATACTTTGTTCATGGGCCACATTAACAGATAATGTGCGATGCAAAATATAAAACTGAATAGAGACTAACACTGACTAAATGTCAACATAAAGCTGGGCCAGCAAGGCCGTCATAATTACTACAACTGACAAGCCAACAAAATATACGTACAGGGCCTACAAGCCCAACATACTGCACTAACTGACATGATATTTCTACAAGCCTCTACTGATGGATGTACTATGATCGGAATAGGGCCCCGACCTACCCATAACCTATCTACATATATACACAAGATCTACACAAAACTTCTAGACCCGGCAACTCCGAATGATGGGGAGCTTACCGATAAAGTTGAACTCGGGCAACACCTACTGAAGAGGTCTACCCGTCTGTCTGTCTAAACCTGCACCCATAAAATGCAGCGCCCCCAGAAAGGGACATCAGTACGAAATAATGTACCGAGTATGTAAGGCAATAAATTGAAAGCTTAAACTGAACTGATAATATAATAACTGTGAGAATGATAATAATCTCACAAGTGTTCAACTTTTTTTTCAACCTCATGGGCTTGTGGCATATATATTCCTTGTGTCAGTCAATGTTAAGAGCGTAATACAATTCATGTATTTGAAATCCATATCACATTCAGGGTGCCAGAATATTCTCATTTCGAGTTAAACTGATTTTCCCTACACTCCAGGAGACGAATGGTGTCACGTACTTGACTTTTTCTCCTTGAGGCTTACTATGCCAAACAAGTCTCATATGGAATGAAACAATTGTTGTTGCCCTTTTCATGACTCATAGTCTTCCAAGAATAATTGATGCTAATGTTTTTATCCTCCCGTGCATGCTTCCCATATGTCACATATCTAAAAGGACACACTTCTTTTACATCTCTGGATCATATACATGTTTCCATGGTATTAATGTGTATAGGCAACTCTATGCCTCATTTTTCAAGTCATCACAATGATTAATCATGTTAGTGCAATTGGTAGTATCCTTCATGTCTCTTAGGATATAACTTCCTGAAATACCCTTCTCAGTACATTGATGGATTCTTGAATAATTACAGCGAAATCTCGAACCTAGTTGTTCCTCCTTGTATTAAATCTATGGGGGTTGAAGGTTCAAACATATCAAATAAAAAGTATCATCCTGTGATCAAATATAATGGATAGGCTTAGTTAAAGGGGAGACTCTGCCGAAATTTCTGAAAAACATTTTTGAGTTAGTAAAATTTGGGAGATTGAGGTGTGTGAGAAAAGAGATAAGTTATGATAAGCGTTTGGGGACGGACTCTACTCCTCATTCGAGGACGAATCATTCTAAGCGGGGGAGAATGTAAGGCCCAGAAAAATTTCGCTAAGTAATTTAAGGTTTCGTGGTGCCAACGTACGCTAATGTATTATATTTTCAAAGTTTTTGGGTTGAACAGTGTGTTGGGGAGTTAAAATATTTCAATATCGCCTCGCCCAGCTTGTAGCGTGCTAGACCGTGCTATATCCCCCGCGAAGACAGGTTTATAGCGTGCTAGACCGCACTACAGAGCGTGCCTCGCCAGGTCTATAGCTGGCTACAGAGCGTACCTCGCCAGGTCTATAGCTGGCTATAGAGCGTGCCTCACCAGGTCTATAGATGGCTACAGAGCGTGCCTCGCTAGGTCTATAGATGGCTACAGAGCGTGCCTAGCCTGGTTTGTAGCCTGATCCAGAATTTCGGAGTATCCATTCTTCTATTGTTATAACCCGACCCAACTTCAATAAATAACCCTTGAAGCTCATTTTGGCGCAAAAATTTGATATTTTTAGAGAGAAGTGAGAGTGTTCTAGAGAGAGGAATAAGCTCAAGTGCTTTGCTCATCAAGATCTTGTCCAAGCCTTGTAATCCAACAAGAAGTCCCTCAAGTTCTCCATCTAAGAGGTAAGGTTTCATACCCTAGTTTTTAATTTTGAATTTGGGTAGAAGATGGTTGATTGAGAATAAGATTCTTGGGTGTAAAAGTATTATTTATACGTGCATGTACCAATAAGGTTTGTGGGAACATCGGTGAGCTCAAATAAGTAAATATTGGTTGGAAGTGAAATAAGTGAATTGGGGATATAAAGTGTGGCCAACGTGCCAAGAATTTAAGTTATGATTGTGGCTAGTAGTGCAAATAATTTGAGAGGATGCGATAAAGAATATGAAATGAGCCTCGACTCAACTATGTTAAAAGTGATTTGGAAAATAGAATTTGCCTAAGAGCTTTTGTACTCAATTGATGCCCATTAGTGGCTGCTTTAACTAATGCTTTGCTTTATAAATATATCCAGTATTATTCGAGTTCTATATACTCATGTGTTGAAATTATACATTGTCATTTCTGGGGAAGAGTATTGCAAGAGTAAATGGTGTATTGATTGTTGATGATTTTTCATGTGTGTTTCTATTGTTGGTTGGTATGTCTCATTCTTTGGGAAGAAACCATTTGTGTTTGAAGTTCTCAATTCAAATGGATTTGAAGTATATGATTTCTAAAATATTCCATATGTTGATATTTGATGGTGATCTTTGAAATCGAAAGAGGTGAAAGTGGGGAATATGAAATACGACCATTGTGCCAGGAATAAAGAATCTTGTGAATGGCCAAATGAGCTAAGGAAATATTGTCGTTATGAAACCCTATGGACGGTTTATGAAACGCATAGGAATATTATGTTATGAAACCCTATGGACGGTCTATGAAACACATAGAAATATTGTGTTATGAAACCCTATGGATGGTCTATGAAACACATAGGAATATTATGTTATGAAACCCTATGGACGGTCTATGAAACACATAGGAATATTGTGTTATGAAACCCTATCGACGGTCTATGAAATGCATAGGAATATTATGTTATGAAACCCTATGGACGTTATATGAAACGCATAAACATATTATGTTATGAAACCCTATGGACGGTCTATGAATCGCATAGGAATATTATGTTATGAATCCCCGTGGACAGTCTATGAAACGCATAGGAATATTGTGTTATGAAACCATGTGGACGGTCTATGAAATGCATAGGTATATTGTGTTATGAAATCCTGTGGACGGTCTATGAAACGCATAGGTATATTGTGTTATGAAATCCTGTGGACGGTCTATGAAACGCATAGGTATATTGTATTATGAATTCCAGTGGACGGTCTATGAAACACATAGGTATATTGTGATATGAAATCTTGTGGACGGTCTATGAAACGCATAGGTATATTGTGTTATGAAATCACGTGGACGTTCTTTGAAATGCATAAGTTTATAATATAATATGTGAACACTAAGGACGGTCTAATGAGACACATTATTAATGCAGACAATAGGTGCCACTTTCGTTGTCCTTGTTTGTACATGTTGTTTAAATTATATTATATTACGTATAGATTATATGGGCATTCTATTTTGAAAGAGGATTTTTAGCTATACATACTAGTACTATTCGACAATACTAACATCCCTTTTGACGGGAGCGCTGCATCTTTAATGGATGCAGGTGATTCTACAACATGTAGCATTGATCAGTGATAGCAGTACAGTCTTTTTAGCTAATTTGGTGAGCCCCACTTCATTTCGGGGTCATGTATCTTCTATTTCTCAAGTATTGTGTTTTGAGGTATAGCCAGGGCCTTGTTGCCGGCATTTCCATATTACTCTTTTATTGGATTTAGAGGCTCCGTAGACAGGTTGTGGGTTGTGGTTGATATTGGGAATTGAACTAGAAATGCTGGTATTTAGAAATCATCTTTTTTCATTAATTCTATAAACTCGTAATATTTTGGAAATTATGAATGAAGCTGCTAATGGGAATGAAAATGAAGTTGGTAATAAAATCTTTTCAGTGTTCGATTAATGGAGTACATCTCCTCTTTATTCATGGATGAGTTTGGGTAGAAGGAGATCTAACAAGCTTGTTCGACCGGGTTCTCTCGGTTGAGCGCCAGTCACGCTCCCCGAGTTTGGGGCTTGACAGGAAGGGAAGTTATAAAGGCGTATTCGTCGAACGATCATGAGTTACAAAGTGGTTCCTTCAGGCCAGTACGACACCGGGTGCGAGCCACGCCTCCCCAAGTTCGGGTGTGACAAAGTTATTTATATGTACAGGAAAGTCAATAGATTATTACGGTGGTGAAGATTATAAACTTTATAGAACAAGAAGAACACAAGCTTAAGTAATCATGAATGCAACTGAACATGCAACACACTGAATCTGGACAACATTATTCAAACTATGAGCTCACTAAATGCTACGATATAATATTAAATGCGCATTAATAGTTCAACATAACATGTTGTACTTTCAGCTCGGGAAAAAATATCAAACATTAAATGAGCAGGCAATCAACATGCTAAATTGCAACTACAATTAGAAAATAATATAGGACCCCTCGAAAATCGATTTTTCTGTGTTCTAAAGTGGGTTTTAGCATTGAGTCGATGCCCTAATTTTACGACATATCTGCGTCTATTATATAATATATAGATGTGAAAATATGTGCTTTAGCCAACCAATTTGTGTTAAATCATTTTTACCATTTACACAGTTCTCATAAAATCTCATGTTCTAGCCATTTGAAAGTACGTCCGCTCCAAACTTATTTTGAAAACTAAATTAATAATAGGTATCCATATAGTTTATAGACAAAATAAACAAAATTCGAAAATTCTTCAAAACTATTATAATACTGATAAATATTGGTCCAAAGGGGTTGTCGTCTCAATTAGAAGGTAAAGAAATTCTATCCATTTTCTTTTTGCCCCCAAAAGTTAAGGGAAAAATAGAAGTTTGCTTTAAAAAGATAGTTTGGCCTATGAAGAAGAGATAATAGCTATTTTGGACAAGCAGGTTCAAAAGTTGAGGTCAATGAAGACGCTTTGATGAAGGTGCTTTAAAAAGACAATCGAGCGAAGAGACTACTTGGGAGATCGAGTCAGATATGCAGAGTAGTTATCCAAACCTTTTGAGCTGTCTAGGTACATTTCTAAATCTGTTCAATGAAGAATGTTTGTTTAAGATGTGGAGAATATAATAAATCAACCGGTCATTTTGAGTTCTAGAACCCCATTCCCCTATTTTATGCTTTTCGTAGATTACTTTTGATGTTTTATAACTTGTGGTGATGGGTGGTTTGACTTTTCGAGAGGTTCGTGTCACGACCCCAAATCCCACCGAAGTCATGACTGCACCAAACAATGCTTGCTAGGCAAGAAGACATTCATTATATAGAAACAAACTTGATTAACAATAAGAAACAGTCTTAAAAGTGGAATAAGATAAATAACTGAAGCCAAATAGCGATACAACTAAAATACCATTCCAGAACCTAGTATCTATGGGTACATGAACTCTATAGAGTAAATAAGTACAACGGTATGAATAATGATACAATATTGTTTGAAGAACATAAATAATAATAATAATAAAAGTAAGAAGAGGGACTCCAAGGCCTGCGAACAAAACATCAGAGCTACCCTTAAATCAATAATAGGTATTGATACGATGCTCTAGCAATCAACTCTATCAGCATCAGCTTGACTTACACATAAAATACAAAGTATAGTATGAGTACAACCGAACCCATGTACTCTATAAGTACAAGACCTATTGCAAATAGTTGATCCTATATGAGAGGACTAGAGATACGATGAATTTGTCTTTCAATTCAATATGCTCATCATAAGGCTACTTAACTTTCAACCTCACACAAGTAAAATCATGTATTGGTTAGAGATAATGAACACTTTGCTATGAGCTAGACATGTTTTTGCCATAACAACTCTCAAGCTGCAATACTAGGCCACTTCATGGGAAACTACAATGCTAGGAACAATGTGAGTTACTCACTGAGATGGGCGAACAAAAAGATCTTCCTATGACGAATTTGTGAAAATCTCAAATTTCCTAGAAACTTTTATGTGGAAAAGCATACCCTTTCAATTGGCAGGTACACATATGATAGGTGCTGAGATATTCTCTCATGTTACTAGATAGTGAAAAGGATTCATGATAATATTCACAAAGGAGTAAAGTGATTATTCAAGCCATAGGAGCCACATACATCGGAGAGAGAAAAAATGGCTCAAGAAGGATCTCACCACTAGGTTACTTTACATTGGATTTGATACCACATAGGTAAACTTTATGACAGTGCATGCATAAGAACAAGTGAGCGGATGTTATCCATTCGAATCAAAAGGTTCTGTATGAAATTCATCAGGTATAGTCCCTTGTTTAGAATTTACGGAAGCAAGTGGGAAGTATTAATCCTAGAGTTATAACTCAATTCAAGGACATAATTACAGAGCTCAATTCCTCAAGAGGTCGTAAATTAGACAATTGTGATCAAGAGGCTTCACGAATACCGCGTCTCGTTCAAAGAGTAGGTAAATGTAATGTTTTGTGATTCAACATTTTGGTTAAGACCATATTTATGTAGGCTCTTCAATATGGATGTACATATACAACAAGAAAAATAATGCGGTGTTCATAATAATGTACTAAGGAGTAACTTACTTGATGACTTTAGATTGACAGGGCAGTACCTTAATTGATGCCCCTCTACTCCACATCCAAAACATACATTAGTACCATAGTGACATGCCCCCGAATAACATCTCATATGCTTCACACAACGAGGATGGGGTCTGGTGAACTGACTCGCCCCACTTACCTGCCATTTACCCTTTTTTTTCATACATCATAATCATTCCCCTTAGTCTTCCTCCAAGCCTTCATGGCAGGAGTAACAATCTCTACAACAGCTCGTTGTATGGACTTTTGAAATTGCCCAAATCTACCACCCCTAACACGCTTCTGAGCATACTCACAACATGGCGCAAAATGTTTTCGCCCGCACATCGGGCAGACCTGGATGGGTGTATCCATCCTAAGGGTATTTATTCTTCTTGTTCCCCCTCTTTGCACTACCATAACACGTTTCAAGAATCATCTAACATAAACCCGAGTGGCTATTATTTCATATCAAACATTCCGACTTATTAGGACAAACAACCCTCTTTAGTTTCTTACGTTCTCTCACCACATGATCTAGTGGCGTGGTGATATTAGTAGGAACAGGGACATTTTCCCTAGCAACTGGTTCTTTCATTTCCTTCTCGAAGCCTCGAACCCGTGGGTTACTTGTATGAAAAATAAGACATGACGAGGAATTTAGCTTCTTATCTTGAGCTCTAGCACGATCTGGAGTATCAAAGAAGTGTGAAATTCCTAAATATCCATGTAGCCTCCTCATTATAGATATGGTCGGCAACACACCGATAAGAAGGAATCTACTAGATATAACTCCGAGACATCCTAGGACACTTTAAAACTTTAGGCTCTGATACCAAGTTTGTCATGCCCCAAACTCAAGGAGCGCGACCGACGCTCAACCGAGAGAACCCAACCGAGCAAGCCTGTTTAGATTTCCTTCTACCCAAACTCATCCATGAATAAAGAGGAGATGTACTCCATTAATCAAACACTAAAAATATTTTATTAATAACTTTATTTTCATTCCTATTAGCAGCTTCATTCATAATTTTCAAAATATTACGAGTTTATAGAATTAATGAAAAAAGATGATTTCCAAATACCAAAGTTTCTAGTTCAATTCTAACGTCAACCACAATCCACAACCTGCCTACGGAGCCTCTAAGTATAATAGAAGAGTAATATAAAAAGGCCGGCAACAAGGCCCCGGCTATACTATAAAACACAATACATGAGAAACAAAAGATACATGACCCCGAAATGAAGTAGGGCTCACCAAATAAGCTGAAAAAAGTGTACTTCTATCACTGATCAATGACACCTACTATAGAACCACCTGCATCCATTAAAGATGCAGCGCCCCCGGCAAAAGGGACGTTAGTATTGTCGAATAACACTAGTATGTATAGCTAAAAATCCTCTTTCAAAATAGAATGTCCATATGATCTATACGTGAACACATAATATAATGTAATTGAAACAACATATACAAACAAGGACAACGAAAGTGGCACCTATTATCTGCATTAATAATGTGTCTCATTAGACCGTCCTTAGTATTCACATATCATATTATACACTTATGCATTTCAAAGACCGTCCACAGGATTTCATAACACAATATACCTATGCGTTTCATAGACCATCCACAGGATTTCATATCACAATATACCTGTGTGTTTTATAGACAGTCCACAGGATTTCATAACATAATATACCTATGTGTTTCATAGACCGTCCACAGGGTTTCATAACACAATATTCCTATGCATTTCATAGACCGTCTACAAGATTTCATAACACAATATACCTATGCATTTCATAGACCATCCACAGGGTTTCACAACACAATATTCCTATGCATTTTATATAACGTCCATAGGGATTCATAACACAATATGTTTATGCGTTTCATAGACTGTCCATAGGGTTTCATAACACAATATTCTTATGCGTTTCATAGACTGTCGATAGGGTTTCATAACACAATATTCATATGCATTTCATAGACCGTCCATAGGGTTTCATAACACAATATTCCTAAGTGTTTCATAGATAGTCCATAGGGTTTCATAGACCGTCCATAGGGTTTCATAACATAATATTCCTATGCGTTTCATAGACCGTCCATAGGGTTTCATAACACAATATTCCTATGTTTCCCTATGTTTCATAGACCGTCCATAGGGTTTCATAACGACAATATTTTCTTAGCTCATTTGGCCATTCACAAGATTCTTTATTCCTGGCACAATGGCCGTATTTCATATTCCCCACTTTCACCTCTTTCAATTTCAAAGATCACCATCAAATATCAACATATAGAATATTTTAGAAATCATATACTTCAAATCCATTTGAAATGGGAACTTCAAACACAAATGGTTTCTTCCCAAAGAATGAGACATACCAACCAACAAAAGAAACACACATGAAGAATCATAAACAATCAATACACCATTTACTCTTGCAATACTCTTCCCCAGAAATGACAATGTACAATTTCAATACATGAGTATATAGAACTCAAATCATAATGCATATATTTATAAAGCAAAGCATTAGTTAAAGCAGAAACTAATGGGCATCAATTGAGTACAAAAGCTCTTAGGCAAATTCTATTTTCCAATTCACTTTTAACATAGTTGAGTCGAGGCTCATTTTATATTCTTTATCGCATCCTCTCAAATTATTTGCCTACTAGCCATAATCATAACTTAAATTCTTGGCACGTTGGCCACACTTTTTATCCCCAATTCACTTATTTCACTTCCAACCAATCTTTACTTATTTGAGTTCAACGATCTCTCCACAAACCTTATTGGTACATGCATGTATAAATAATACTCTTACACCCGAGAATATTACTCTTAATCAACCATCCTCTACCCAAATTCGAAATTGAAAACTAGGGTATGAAACCTTACCTCTTAGATGAAGAACTTGAGGGATTTCTTGTTGGATTACAAGGCTTGGGCAAGATCTTGATTAGAAAAGCACTTGAGCTTCTTCCTCTCTCTAGAACACTCGCACTTCTCTCTAAAAATATCAGATTTTTGCTCCAAAATGAGCTTCAAGGGTGATTTTTCGAAGTTGAGTCGGGTTATAACAATAGAAGAATGGTTACTCCGAAATTTCGGATCAGGCTACAGACTAGGCTAGGTACGCTCTGTAGCCAGCTATAGACCTGGCGAGGCATGCTCTATAGCCAGCTATAGACCAGGCGAGGCATGCTCTGTAGCCAGCTATAGACCTGGTGAGGCACACTCTGTAGCGCGGTCTAGCGCGCTATCAACCTGGCTTCGCGAGGGATATAGCACGGTCTAGCGCGCTACAAGCTGGGCGACGCAAGATTGAAAAATTTGCAACTCCCCAACATACTGTGCAACCCAAAAACTCTGAAAATATAATACATTAGCCTACCTTGGCACCACGAAACTTTAAAGCAATACACTAGCATACCTATGGGTTATAATACACATAGGTGGAATTTACCTCCACGCCTTAAAGTTCTACTGTAATACTTGCACCTCTGGTGCATACACAATCCAGTGGAAGCTTCATACTAACGTTTTATGACTCCACTCTATGGTACGATCTGGAAACAAAAAAAGAGTAAAATTTACTAAATGTCTTGTAGCCTCTCAATTATAAGTGTGGCGCGCAACACACCCATAAGTAATACTCTACTAGACATAGCTTTGTAGACTCCATAGGACAAGGTCTGCTCTGATACCACTTTGTCATTCCTCGAACTTGAGGAGGCATGGCTGGCACCCGGTGTCGTACTGGCCCGAGTGAACCACTCAATAACTCATGATCGTTCGATGACAACCAGAAGATACATAGGCTGGCTTGGTTGAACTCATTCTTTATGTAACTATCACGAGCCAACATGGCCACAATTGATAATGTATAACTGTAAGTGGACAAATGTTGTATCGTCGAGCCATCGTACTCAAAACATGAATACACACCGGCCGTCAAAGCCTCTGGCATACTGTACATAATGAACCTGTGCCAACAAAGCTTCAAAGAACATTTGATATCGAATGATGGTTGGGACAAGGCCCCATCCTACCCATAAGTCTCTAGCAAAACTCTTACACGATGACTTATAGACTCGAATACACTCCGAATGAAGTGGAGTCTTACCGATCCTTTACTGAATACTAACCACGTCTCTAATGAGAGATCGTCAAATTGATTACCTACACCAGCAGGCATGAAGGCAGCATCCACAACAAAAAGGACGTCCGTATGAATAGTGCACCGAGTACGTAAGGCGGAACAGAAATATAACAATAAGTCAACATTAATGAGAGAGATATAAGAATCAACATAAACCTCTGAAGTTCCATTGAGGGCCATGACATGCATACTAATTACACTTATATACAATGCTTCTCTTTGGGACTCTTATCCATATCGTAAAATGACTGCCCAACTGATCAGTGGTAACTTCCCGACGGCCATAGCTTGGTGGTAAATGTGCAAATGCCCAACCGCCCGTAGCTCAATGGTAAATGCATGGCTCCCCGAACAGTCGTAGCTCAATGGTAAATGAAGATGCATAATTGCCCAACCGGTCGTAGCTCGGTGGTAGGTGATGATGCGCATAACATTACATTATGAACATTAACATCTTTATCATATGCCTCAATAGAGACTTAGGAACATACTTGACATGCTTTGAATTACATTTTACAGGTATGAATAATGTAGACATCCTTAACTACAAAGAGTAGAACCATTTATGGAATAATATCACGTTTTCGTTACTTGGATCATGCCAAAAGAAGGAAGGATTAGTCTTAACATACCTTTGTCATTTACTTAACCTCAACATGTTGGTTCAACCCGTTAGCACTTCAAGATACAACAAAGTATAAGGGAGTATTGTTAAGCTTACGAAAGCTAGAGTTCAACACAAATGAGTGACTAGCTCATCTACAAGTATTTGGACAACACCTCCCCTTATTCTTTTCCATTCCTCAAATAAAACAACAAGACCAACATGCCCAGAATGTCAACAAACATATTACATCAATATCCAACCTTATATCCATCGCAATACAGCACCAAAACAGTCCACACAATCTCACACAACAACCAAGCGCTACATTGCATTTTTCCACCCTATAACTTAGCTACAACTTGAATACAGTTCAATAATGACAACCATAATATACTTAGGTTATACATACTAATCTTTAAGCCACAACTCAACATTAAAACGAACTCATAACAGTCCAAAAATTACAGCAACCCAAAACTAATTTTCAGGTTATTAGTTTATCAATTCTTACTCCTACAACTTAGTGATGGAACCAATAAGCTTAAACACAACATATACAAGCCAATACTCACATGTGACATTCATAATAATTTGAAACTACTCCAAATATTCCATAACACCACAACATCGTCAACTTAATTTCCAGCCCCTACTTCACAAGTCCTTCACCAAATAACCTAGCCAGAATAGATAAACTCAAATATATGAAGAAAGGATGATTTTCTTACCTAGATTAGATCTTTTAGGGAAGAAAGAATGGTTGTATCTTGCCCTTGATGACCAGTAACTTGCTTCACTTCAGATCCTTCAAGATTAAAGATTACACTTTAACTTGAATTGAAATAAGAAGAAGATTATCAGTAACTTCTTAAGGGTTTGGAGTAGATTAATTTGGGAGAGTACTTCGTGGCTCTCTTTATGTTTCTTCAAGTGGCTCTCTTTTTCCATCCCTATAACTTAGCTACAATTTGAATACACTTCAATAATGACAACCAAAATATACTTAGATTATACATACTAATTTTTAAGTCATAACTCAACATTAAAACAAACTCATACAAGTCAACAAATTACCCCAACTCCAAACTGATTTTCAGATTATTACTTCATCAATTCTTACTCCTATAACTTATTTACGACACAATAAGCTTAAACACAATATGTACAAGCCAATACTCACATGTGACAGCCATAATAATTTGAAACTACTCCAAATATTCCATAACACAGGATCTTGAGTGAAAGGAGACCATCCATTCTTCAAGTCATGTGTTTAGAGCAGCCACTATTCATGTATCATTTTTGACTGCTTCCCTTCACCACTGTCTGCAAAAGAGAATAAGAGATTAAACTTAGGAACTCATACAAGTTTGGGTCCCTTGTAATGAGGGAAAGGGCGAATTAGACTTCTTTTTGTCCATGCAGACATCCCACATTTCTTTTTTAGAGAATCAAGTTCCTTAGCAGCAAATACCTTTTCAACAAAAACTTTGTTTTTCTATTGGGACTGAAAAATTGCTTTACATGAATCTTTGTAATGACTAGTTTCACCATAATGAGTGCAAAGCCATTTATCAGGCACAATGCATACTTGCTATGTGGGTTATAGGGGGCCTTTTCTTTGTGGAACCTGATTCCTTGTCCGCTCCCCCTATTACTTTTATACATGGAAGTAATTGTATAAGAGTAACATCTCCACTTCAGAGATGTATCTAGATCATTTTAACTAATAGATACATAAAATTGTGCTTCTTGCTTACCGGAATACTTGCTTGAGCTACTTGCTTATCCGTCCTACTAGCCTGAGCTACTTAACACATGTCGTAATTATTAAAAAATGACGATACATTTCTAAGTTAATAAGGGCAGTATGTGACACCTATTAATTAACCAAATAGGTGACATGTAGGCGTGTCACCTACTTGCTAAAAAGGAAGGCCCAAATTAGTCCACCTAAAGGACATGTGTAGGTCAGCCAAGATGGATGTTTTAGGGGATGAATCAAGATATCTCTTCTCATAATATCCATGCAGTAGAAACATAAAGAGAGCCACGAAGTACTCTCCCAAATTAATCTACTGGAACCCTCAAGAAGTTGCCGATAATCTTCTTCTTCTTTTAATTCAAGTTAAAGGGTAATCTGCAATCTTGAAGGATCTGAAGTGAAGCAAGTTCATGGTCATCAGGGCAAGATACTACCATTGTTTCTTCCCTAAAAGATATAATCTAGGTAAGAAAATCATCAGTTCTTCATATATTTGAGTTTATCTATTCTGGCTAGGTTATTTGGTGAAGGACTTGTGAAGTAGGGGCAGGAAATTGAGTTGAAGGTCTCATTCACCTTAATTTACTTATGACATCGATAAACCTTCCTTAGCCTTGTAGAGAGATTTCATCCTTTCTGAGCCTACATCAACCGACTTATGATGTACTTTTATGTATGAAAAAATATGAGGTGTAAAATCATTCCCCCCTTTGGAACATTCGTTCTCGAATGTTTGCTAATGAGCTTATCAGTCTCACAACCTACGAATCTTACGAATACTTTAATACTATCCTTTCCATCTAGGTAACTATTCTGTAAATAAATCCAAAGGCAAGGGCATTCCCCCCTTTAGGTCTCTTTCTCACAGCACGACCTGTGGTCGAAATTCTTCCAATCTCGTAATTGTTGCTATTTTTTGTCATGCAGCCTGTACGACTTTGTCCTTGTACACGCCCCTATATGACTCTTCTCTTCTTTTTCCTCCAACTTTTAGCCAATTTCTAGGCCTCACTTATTGAACATACACAAAACTATGACGAGTTATCCCTCTAGGCATCTATAGGTGTACTGAAGTTCTTTGTTTGGTGCTTCGTCGAACTTACGACTATTGCTTTATTCTGTTTCATAGTCTCAGAAATTTTATCCATCTATTGTTAATTCACCTTAATGTCGATCTATAATATACTACTGATAACTTGAAACCTCTTACGTAATACATTGTCACTAGGGCTTACATCTCATCGGAGAACATCTGAAGTTATTTTCCTGATCCACCTAGGGACGATACTATACTTCAATTATTGTATTTCATAGAATCTCAACCTGATTCATCTTATGGGGGGAGGGGGGGTAATCTAATCCCATGCAATTCATGAAATCCCTTCTCCTTGAATCATTGCGCAATCGAAGGCTTAAACGTCATCCTCCTATCATTTATCACAATTACACTCTTATTCTACTACCAGGGCAGCATTCCATCTCTTCTACATGCTCCTAGTATTAAACTCCTCCGAGTTCATTCAGGCTATACTGATCTTTCTATGACTTACGGAAACCATCAGCTCTCTTGTTTTGATGGCCTTAATCCCGAGGCCTTACCTATTATCGTCACCTTCTCACTCACCTTTTCTTATCCTTACTCTGATTTACCTAAAACCTTGTAGCTCTACTATACTTTAGCTTGAAACTTACACATATCTATTCATACTAGTCGCAACCTTCATTTAACTTGCTAGCATCATAGATTTCCTTATGCTATTCAGAAACATCAATGGAGACATCACGCTGCCTCTAACTCTTCCTTACACTCATAACTAGAACTCTCGGTACCTGGAAACCATAGGCTAGAAGATATGCTACTGACGATACCACTATCATTTCTGGATATTTAATCACAATGCTTCTAGCCCTCTATCTTAAGTCTAGACTATTGACAACCTTCTATACTTGAGTATCTCGTACTTTCTTCACCTTTACCTTACTTACCTTTAAATATGGCATAGTATCTTCTTCGCTTTCATAACTTTCCTTCCACATAGGTGAAATTTACATCCACGCCTTAAAGTTCTACTGTAATACTTGTGCCCCTGGTGCATACATAATCCAGTGAAAGCTTTATACTAACTTCTTACGACTCCACTCTATGGCACGATCTGGAAAAAAAACAAGGGTAATATTTCCTAAATACCCTGTAGCCTCTCAATTATAAGTGTGGCGCGCAACACACCCATAAGTAATACTCTACTAGACATGAATTTGTAGTCCCTAGGACACGACCTCCTCTGATTCCACTTTGACATGCCCCCGACCTGAGGAGGCGTAGCTGGCACCCGGTGTCGTACTGGCCCGAGCGAACCACTCTGTAACTCATGATCATTCGATGAAAACTAGAACATACATAGGATGACTTGGTTGAACTCATTATTTCTGTAACTACCATGGTCCAACATGACCACAATTCATAATGTATAATTGTAAGTGGGCAAATATTGTATAATCAAGCCATCGTACCCAAACCATGAATACACACGGGTCATCAAGGCCTCTGACATACTGTACATAATGAACCTGTGTTTAAAAATTCTGAAAGAGTATTTGACATCGAAAGATGGTCAGGACAGGGCCCCAGCCTACCCATAAGTCTCTAGCAATACTCTGATATGATGACTTATAGACTCGGTTGCACTCCATATGAAGTGGAGTCTTATCGATCTTTCGCTGAACGCTAACCCATCTATAATGAGGTCTCATCAAATTGATTACCTACACCAGCAAACATTAAGGCAGCATCCACAACAAAAAGGACGTACCGAGTAAATAAGGCAGAAATAAAATATAATAATAAGTCAACATCAATGAAAGAGATATAATAATCAACCTGAACCTCTGAAGTGCCAATGAGCGCCATGACATTTATTCTAATTATACTTATATATTCAATACCTCTCTTTGGGACTATTATCCATATCGTAACATAACTGTTCAACTGATCAATGGTAACTGCCTAACCGGCTGTAGTGCGATAGTAAATACATGACTGCCCGACCGGCCATAGCTTGGTGGTAAATGCATAACTACCCAACCACCTGTAGCTTGATGGTAAAAGCATGACTGCTCGACCGGCCATAGCTCGATGGTAAATAAAGATAAATAACTGCCCAATCGGTCGTAGCTCGCTGATAATTGAAGATGCATATAACATTACATTATGAACATTAACATCTTTATCATATGCCTTAATAGAGACTTAAGAACATACTTGACATGTTTTGAATTATATTTTACAGGTATGAATAATGTAGATATCCTTAACTACTAAGAGTAGTACCATTTATGGAATAACATCATGTTTACGTTTTGTTACATGGATCATGCCAAAAGAAGGAAGGATTAGCCTTAACATACCTTTGTCGTTTACTTAATCTTACGGAGTTGGTTCAAATCATTAGTACTTCAAGCTACAAAAAACGATAATGGAGAATTGTTAAGCTTGTGGAAGCTAGAGTTCAACACAAATGAGCGACTAGCTCGTCTACAAGTATTTGGACAGCACCTCCCCTTATACTATTCCATTCCTTAAATCAAACATCAAGAACAACATGTCCAGAATTTCAACAAACATTAATATCCAACCTTATATCCATCGCAATACAGCACTAAAACAGTTCACACAATCTTACACAACAACCAAATTCTACTTTACAATTTTCCATCCCTATAACTTAGCTACGACTTGAATACACTTCAATAAAGACAACCATATCATACTCAAGTTATACATACTGATTTTTAAGCTACAACACAACATTAAAACGAACTTATAACAGTCAACAAATTACAGCAACTCAAAACTTATTTTCAGATTATTACTTCATCAGTTCTTACTCCTATAACTTAGTTAAGGCGCCAATAAGCTTAAACACAACATCTCCAGGCCAATACTCACATGTGAAGTCCATATAATAATTTGAAACTACTTCCATAACACTACAACAACTTCCACTCAATTTCCAGCCCCTACTTTAAAAGTCCTTCACCAAAAAACCTAGCTAGAATAGATAAACTCAAATATATGAAGAAGGGAGGACTTTTTTGCCTGGATCAGATATATTTGGGATGAAACAATAGTAGTATCTTTTCCTTGATGACCAATTACTTGCTTTACTTCAGATCCTTCAAGATTAGAGATTACCCTTTATGTTTCTACTACATGGATATTATTGGAGAGATGTCTTGATTCATCCCCTGAAAGGTCCCTATTGGCTGACCTGCACATGTCCTTTAGGTGGACTAATTTGCCTTCCCTTTTAGCAAGTAGGTGACACACCTACTTGTCACCTGCTTGGTTAGTTAATAGGTGTCACATGCTGCCCTTATTCACTTAGACATGTATCTTGTCGTTGTTTAATAATCACGACATGCGTTAAGTAGCTCAGGCTAGTTGGATGAGTAAGCAAGTAGCTCAAGCAAGTATCCCGGTAAGCAAACAACTCAATTTTATATATCCATTATCTCATTTGCTTTTCCAAGTCTTGCTCACCTTAATTTACTTAAGACTTCGATAAACCTTCCTTAGCCTTGTAGAGGGATTTCATCCTTTCTGTGCTTACATCAACCGACTTTCAACATACTTTTACGTACGAAAAATATGGGGTGTAACATACTTTTTGCGTTATTGTGCTAAATACATAGAATTATTATCCTTTGTCGTCTCCTTTGCGTTGGTTATATAAAGGAATAGTATCATTTATTTTGCTGAATTTGATTAGTTACGCCTAATTGTATGTTCTAAACGACATGTTGAGGAAATATCAGTTGCACCATCACTTGATGACCTCAATCCTTCCAGGAAAAATTGGTCGACACGAACCAGGATATGTGGTATTTGGCGGTCAGTCAATTTGAAGAATAACAACAAAGTTAGTAGCCTCGACATGTGCAATACCCCGATTATTTTTAACTTTATTGGAGAGCTTAAATTCATAATTATAAAGTGATAATAATAAAGAGAATTTAATATTCATGTCATGAGATGGTAAAGATGTCCAAATAATAATTAAGGAAACATTTGGGGTTAAAGTTGGATGGTGGTTTAATTACTAAGAAGTAAAAGAAGAAGTATTCAAATGTGCCATATTAATGCCCCTATATCTAAAATGGAAGCCAAGGTTCATGGACAAATATATGTAATGAGGAGGAATTATGTTTCAAAAGATGAGACCAAGTATACTTGCTCATTTGTGAGAAAAGTAACGTGTAGCATTTTGTTCTCTCTATGACTTAGTTGGCATCATCTATGTGTGGATTGGATAATAGTATAATAATTAATAAATCAATTTATTTACCCTTAAATCGGATAACAATAAAATTTATATACGGTTTTAAGGATATGTGGATTGATTCAACACAAATAATCAAGAATATTAGATATACGAGTTAAAGATAAAATGAATGCTCAAACCAGTTATAATGTTACGGCCTAGCTCGAGCCTATGTTGAATAGTAGTTTCACCCCCGATCGGACCCTTGATTCAATCCCAAATCGGATGAAGATCAAACAGCTAAGAAAGAGCTTTTGCAATAGATAGAAAGCAAAAACATAAATTATTATTGCCTTGATTTACGTATTATAATGTGTGTCTCAAAAGAAAATACCTCCCCTTTATATAGTAGGAGAGTTCTATTCTAGTACAAGTCTAAAAAAGATAACAATCTTTCTTTCTCGTTAATTACTGATCTGTAACCGATATCGAGCAAGATCCGCGCCATGATATCCGATCAAGTACGAATATCACGGCCCTTTATCTATCGTCTATAACCGTTTAACATATTTTCCGAGATTTTAGAACTCGTTCTGGGTCCAGGGAGCATTTCTTTATCATGTTCGGTGATAAACTCATCGTTCTTCTTTCATGGGTCTCGATACGAAAGGTTCCCGACCTCGATTTCAGTCTCGTGCGTCCGTGCCCTTCTTCTGTTTTCTTCAGCGGGAAATTGAGGTATGCTATATCCCTAATTTTACTCGTATACAGATAGTCCCCTTATTTTCTGGAGAGTAGGTTTTCCGAAACGATGGAAAATAATAGATGAACCCCGATTTCTACCCTTGTATGTTATAACCGAGATGACGGGTAAATCAAAACGTTCCATCAGTCGCGTCGTTCTGACTTCGGACACGAGTTAGTCATCGGCTGGCTTCCTTCTAATGCGAAACGTCGTGCATTTATTACATTTTCCCCTATAAAAGCTTCAACCCTCTTCATTTCTTCCACTTTTCGATTCTAGACTTTACCTTCGAACATTCTAACGGCTTTTAACTTCCCCATATCTTCATACATTGTTCATTGAGCCTTCATATCTTCATCTTCATCTTCATACGTCTTCTTTGAACCTTCATCCCAGACCTTCATACCTTTATACCATCTTCAAATCTTCATATTTTTCTTTAGACCTATATTTTCTAAATTTTAATGGAAAAAACTTCCAAGTCAGTGCCTCAGTAGGCTGCCCCTCATCTTCCCACCTAGCCGCAGATGCCGAGGTTGCCGTTCCTGAGGTGGCTCGTGAGACCCCAATGAAGAGCTTCATACCTGGGGGCTGCTCTATCGGGTTCGACTTCAAGGTCGAGAAGGCCTTTAGCCAACAAGATCGAGGTGAGGGAGCATGGAGATACATATGCTCTGTCACTGAAGAAACCCTACCCGTAGTCTAGGTGGACTATAAATGGGAGGGTAAAGCCGTGGTTGTTCCTGGGCCCGACGACGAAATTACTACTCACATAAAGGGGTATCTGAGTGTTTACACTTACCCCTTCACGCTCGCCCCGGTAGACCCCATAGTTTTTGCTTTCTACAAAAGGTACGAGGTGTGCCTTGGGAAAATCCACTCGTCTTTCTGGAGGATTATGAACCTCCTAAGACATTTTTTGAGCAACACCGAATCTCCCCGGTTCACCCTCGGCCATCTACTCTGCATGTACAGTCCCCGAATCTTCTGATGGGGACTGATCAAGCTTGTTCTCCGAGCAAGAAAGACTCCTTTCTTGAGCATCAATGAGGATCGAGACCGAGGCTGGAAGGGGAGGTTCGTTCGGGTGAAAACTAAAGACCTGATTCCCCCTGAGTATTTTTCATTCCCCGAGGAGTGGAACGCATCCCGTAAGTATTGTCTTTTTTGGCTATTTCTTTCTTTTTATTCTTTCTCTCATTGCCTATATTTTTAGTTGAGCAGCTGTTGCCCATGTTCCCGATGTAATCCCCTGATTCAAGGAGTGGATCGAGGGAATCTGTAAGCAGATGTCGTACTCCGAGCGTGCATGGCGCAAACTTTCGAAGGGCAAATGAGAGGCTCGTTCTCATGGTGAGGTTCTTCCCTAAATAGTTACCACCACGCTCTTAACTTATAGAGTGCTAATATAGGTCTGCCTAAGATCACCGAACTTAGGCCGCTAGATGAGGATGAGGACCCGTCCTTGCTTGTCGAGCCCTCCATTTTGGGATAGCCCAGGGTTGCCGTGTAGGAGGAGAAGAAGAAGAAGAAAAAGAGAAAGTCCTTAGGTAACCTGGACCCTGAGTCGAAGAGGAAGAAGAGAGAGGCCACCTTGGTCCGGAAGCCCAGGAAGAGCACCAAGTCCAGGGTACCAGACCCTGATTCTCTCTACCGGCTCAGGGATGAGCTTGAAAAAGACCACCTCTTCGTCGCTCATGAGTCACCCCATAATGAGGGGAAGCAGGCGACGATTGAGAAAAAGGACCATGAGGTCGATCCCCTTCTAACTCGGGAACATAAGGGGGAGATGGAGGCTACCGCCTCCCAAGAAGCTGCTCCTATTCCGAAGGAGGTGACCGGTGTCACCGACATCGTGAAGATGCCCTCCTATACCAAGTCCATGCTCGAAGAGGCCCAAGCGGGCAAAGAAATGTCAAGTGAGGGAGTGTAGTGTCCAGATGATCCCCTTAACTCATATTTTGACAGCACGGACATGGCCACACTGGAGGATTTTTCTGGGCTTGGTCACCTAGAGGTCCCAAAGAAGGATGTGCCCTCGGGAGCTTGCGGGCCGAGTTCGAGACTAAAACTAGTGAAGTAATTTCCCGCGCCGAGCTTGGACCCTGAATGCAAGAGAATGGTCATTCTCACAATCTCGGAGGATACCCGAGTTCTGTCTATTCCGGTGGTGATCGAGGAGGACTAGGCCAAGTTGAACGAGGTAGGCACATCAAGCCTCTTCAACGAGGCGCAACAGGAGCTGAATCGGGTAAGGCGTCAGCCCTTTGTATCCCTTCGTGAATCTTTCTTTAGTATTTGATGTCCTCTACTAACTTCATTGTTTCTCAGGCTTCAGTGCTTCATCATGAAAGCTTCCTCCGATACCGCTTAAAGATTAGACAGCTCGAGTTCGAGCTTAAAGAGCAGGTCTGGAAGAAGGACATGTACAGGGATCTTAGTGAGCAACGGGATGAGGCCCTTAAAGACCTCCAGATTCTCTAAGTTGAGCTGAAAAAAGCTTAGAAGGAGGCCTCGACCCTGAAGCGGGAACACGCCGACCTGGTTGATAAGGTAAAGATCTTTGAAGCTAAAAACGAGCAACTAGTCGTGGTGACTAAGAACACAACTTTGCAGGTCCAACAGAAGATAGACCCAATCGACCAGCTCCGGGCTGAGATGGACGAGGTTAAGGCTACGACCGAAGTGTGGAAGGGCAGGATGGACCTACTGGCTTCAGAGAAGAAAGCTACGAAGGCGACGCTATCATCGGTCGAGAACCAACTTCAGGTGGCGAAGGACAAAGTCGATATGTGGTCTCGGCTGAACAATGATCTTCGGGCACAGCTGAGCTCGGCCGTCAGGGAACGGGATGCTTTCAAAAGAGATTATGTGGCATTGAGGTCTAAATTTGATACAACCTCTACTGATGCTGAGGAAATGGTGGCCTAGTACAAGGCTGATGTGGAGGCAGCCGAGGCCCTCTTAAAGATAAAGACTGAATACATAAAGCGGTTATCCCAGAGAGAGACCCTCGAAGAGATCCACACCTGAGGTTTTGACCTATCGGCCGAGATTGAAGAAGCTAGGAGGCTCGAGGCAAAGGAGCTCTATGAGCCTAAGGGTCCCGAAAGCTCTGAGGATTCCGATGGATCTAAGGGCTCCGATGGTTTTGGCGACGAGTCGGGCCCCGGTGAAGACCAGGCGTAGATGCCTTAGTATTTTTCAAGTTTTGTATTTTTCCTTAAGTTTTTTTTATTTTGAGGTCGTTCTATATATATATATATATATAATTTCTCCCTTTCTGGCAATATTGTCTCTTTACTTTTCCAGCATCTTCTTACAATCTCTATTTGTGTATTATTTTTTATGCCTTATCATAGAATCAGATGTAGTTCTGGGGCATTCATTTTTTTCAAGGTTCGAACGAAGCCCGGCTTCAATGCAACTTTGTTTGCTTATGGCTTCGAACCCTCGATGAGACCAGAGGTTTCCAAGATGCTTAAGTATTTTTAGACTATGTTTTTGCCGAGGGTAACCTTTTGGTAGGTTTCGAATTTTCGTAAAGGCCTTACTTTCTGGTTACGGACTTCAGACGTCTTCGAGCCATTTTTAGGGTGGTCGTAGCCTTTTATATTTGGGCAATGCCTATTAGGTTTGGTGCCTTCAGGATTCAGTAGCCCGGGTCGTTCGAATTTTCTTCGGGCGACATTCCCCGAGTAGGGGTAGCCTGTGGGCACGATAGTCCCCGAGTAGGGGTAGCACGTGGGAACGATAGTCCCTGAGTAGGGGTAGCCCGTGGGCTCGATAGTCCCCACGTAGGGGTAGCACGTGGGCTATAGGATCCGGGATCGAAGAAGGAAAAATGTGTAGTAACAAAGTGTAAGGGAAGTGGAAATTTCTTTCATTTCATAGTACGCAAGGTACACGATCGAAAGCGTATAAAAACTTATGCCATGGCTAGAGTGGACTATGTGGGAACGGTTCATACAACCATTTTTGCCTTTACAATGAATCCTAACTACCAAGCCTTAGCTTTTAGCATGCAAAGTTTTCTTTTTTCCTTGCTAAAGACCTTAATCCGAGGGTAATGGCCCCCAGTATTTGAGGTTGAACTCGTGAGGGCTCGGATACTGTTGACCTGAAGTAGACGATCATTGACTCCGGCTTGAAATCAGTCTTCAAATCTAAGTTAGCACATTTTACTGTTGCCTCATTAAAAACCTTACCGAAAACCCTATTTAGGGACAAAACCGGTTCGAGGGAAAATTAGTGCAACACGTGATTTCAGACCTGTGTGGCCGATTACCTACATACATTAGTCCGATTTATAACATGATTAAAAAGTAATTGAGTGCGTACCTTAGTAGTAGTACCGCTTCAAGTGTGTCACGTTCTAGTTGTTCAGTAGTTGTACGTCATTTCCCGCTTCGAGTTTATATGAGCCTTTGCTGATTATTACGACAACTCGATATGGTCCTTCCCAGTTCGGTCCTAGCTTCCCTTCATTCAGGTTCCTGGTGTGTAATATTACTTTCGTCAATACCAATTCCTCGACTTGAATATGTCGGAGGCTGGCTCTTCGGTTTTAATACCTTTCTATTCGTTGTTTTTGGGCAGCTAACCAAACCAGGGCGGCCTTACACCTTTCATCGAATAGTTCCAGGCTCGTGATCATGGTATCACCGTTTGGATCTTCGGTCGCATACTTGAACCTGAGGCTCGGTTCTCCTACCTTAACTGGTATTAAGTCTTTGGCTCTGTAGACCAAGGAAAACAGGGTGGCCCCGATGCTGGACTTTGAAGTCGTATGGTATGCCCATAGGAATGCGAGTAGGATCTCCTTCCATTTCCCTTTCACATCGGTCAACCTCTTTTTCATGTTTTGAATTATGGTCTTGCTTGTTGATTCTGCCTGCCTGTTCCCGCTAGGGTGATAAGGCGCTAATAGTATCTTTTTGATCTTGTGATCTTTGAAAAACTTATTCACCTTGCTACCGATGAATTGTTTTCCATTGTTTCAAACGATCTTGACCGGTATCCCAAATCGACATATTATGCGGTCCTAGATGAAGTCAATGAATTCTTTCTCCCAGACCTTTTCGAATTCTTGAGCCTCGACCTATTTGGAAAAATAATCGGTCATGAATAGTATGAATTGAGTTTTACCGCGTGCCCAAGGCAGGGGACCGACGATGTCCATTCCCCACTTCATAAATGGCCACGGGGACAAAACCGAGTGGAGCATTTCTCCTGGTTGATGGATCATCGGAGCATGTCTCTGGCAGTCATCGTATTTCCGTACGAGGTCCTTTGCATCTTTCTCCATTTCAGTCCAGTAATAGCCGACCTTAATTAGTTTCCGAACCAAAGATTCTACCTCCGAATTGTTCCCGCAAGTGCCTTCGTGAACTTCTCTCATGGCGTATTCGGTTTCTCCCAGTCCCAAGCATCTGTCTAGCGGGCCGGCGAAGGTTCTCCTGAACAATGCCCCTTTGACCAAGCTAAATCTGCCAGCCTTGGTGCACAGGGTACTCGATTCTTTGGGATCTGACGATAATTTTTCGTTCTTCAAGTAGTCTATGTATTGTTTCCTCCAATCCCATGTTAAACTCATTGAGTTTACTTCGGTGTGGCTTTCTTCTATCACCGTCTTCATTAACTACACTAGTGTTCGTGAATTGAATTCATTAGCATCAACCGATGACCCCAAGTTAGCCTACATCGGCCTCACTGTTCTGATCTTGGGGTACGTGCTGCAGGGTCCATTCCCTGAATTGATGCAAGGTTACCTGCAATTTGTCCAAGTACCTTCGCACATATTCTTCTTTTACTTCGAACATATCGTTAACTTGATTTACCACAAGGAAGGAATCACACTTAGCTTCAATCACCTAGGCCCCAAGGCTTTTAGCCAGTTCTAGACCTACAATCATGGCCTCATACTCGGCCTCATTGTTAGTCAATTTCACAGTTCTAATAGATTGCCTAATTACATTTTCGGTAGGCAATTTTAATACGATGCCAAGCCCGGACCCCTTCGCGTTTGAGGCGCCGTCCATGAAAAGGGTCAAGATTCTCGAAATGGTCTCCGAGGTTAACAATAATCCCCTTTAGACTTTGGGTATTAAGGCCGGCTTAAAGTCGGCCACGAAGTCTACCAAAATCTGAGATTTTATGGCGGTTCGGAGTCGATACTCGATATCGTATCCGCTGGTTTTGACAACCCTTTTGGCCAACTGGCCCGAGAGCTCGGGTTTGTGCATGATGTTCCTTAGTGGGTAAGAGGTCACAACATATATGGGGTGGCATTGAAAGTACGACTTTAGCTTTCTGGAGGCGCTTAGCAAAGCGAGCGCCAATCTTTTCATGTGAGGGTACCTTGATTCGGCCTTGCCTAGAGTTCTACTAACATAGTAAATATGAAATTGCGTACCTTCTTCCTCCCATACTAAGACTCCACTCACCACCACTCAAAAACCGCCAAGTAGATGTACAGTTTTTCATCTGCCTTCGGAGTGTGCAACAGGGACGGACTCGACAGGTACTGTTTGAGTTCTTCCAAAGCTTGCTGGCATTCCGGGGTCCAGGAAACGTTATTCTTCTTCTTGAATAGTGAGAAGAATCGATGGATTTTATTTAAGGACCTCGAGATGAACCGGCCCAGGGCGGATATACGCCCGGTCAGTCTTTGAACGGCCTTGACGTTGTCAACCACGATCATGTCTTCTATGGCTTTTATTTGTCAGGGTTGATCTCGATCCCTCGATTGGATACCATGAACCCGAGGAATTTTCCCGATCTGACCCTGAATGCGCACTTCTCCAGGTTCAGCTTCATATTGTTTTTGTTTAGTATGTCGAAGGTCTCATGCAAATGTTTCAAATGGTCCTCTACTCGCAAGGACTTTACTATCATATTATCAATATAAAATTCCATTGATTTTCTTATTTGTTTTTCGAACATCTGGTTTACTAGGCGTTAATAGGTGGCACCGGCATTCTTTAATCCAAACGGCATTTCATTATAACAATAGGTGCCAAATTTTGTGATGAAAGTAGTCTTTTCTTGATCATCCAGGTCCATTCGAATTTGGTTGTACCCGGAATAGTCATCGAGAAAGCTGAGTATCTCATGCCCGGTTGTTGCGTCAATCATCCGATCGATATTAGGCAAAATGAAAGAATCCTTAAGGCATGCCTTGGTTATATCTTTATAATCTACAGACATTCTTAGCTTATTCCCTTTTTAGGCACTACCACTACATTAGCTAACCAGTCCGGGTATTTAACTTCCCGGATGGACCCTATTTTAAGGAGTTTGGATACCTCGTCCTTGATGAATGCATGCTTGACCTCGGGCTGCGGCCTCTTTTTTTGCTTAACCGGATGGAACTTTAGGTCCAAACTTAACTTATGAGTGGTTACCTCCGGTGGGATCCATGTCATGTCAAGATGGGACTAAGCGAAATAATCTATGTTAGCTTTAAGAAAATCAATAAGTTTTTTCCTGAGCTCGGGGGTTAACCCCATGCCCAGGTATACCTTTCGATCTGGTAGGTATTCTATTAATATGACTTACGCCAACTCTTCGATTGTTTATTTGGTGGCGTCGGTATCATCAGGAGCTATGAACAATCTCGGAACTCCTTAATCACCATCCTCGTCTACTCCTCGTTCCTCCAGTTTTGTGAAGAACGACATTAGTGATTGCTATTTAATTTCATCCTTTCTGGTCGGCTCCGTGTTCCTTGATGTTTAAACCGAGGGCATTGGGATTACCTCGTCGACTGCGAACATCTCCTTTGCGGCTGAATTCACTCCGTAGACCGTCTTGATTCCTCCCGGTGTAGGGAATTTCAATGCTTGGTGCAAGGTCGAGGGTACTGCCCTCATGTTGTGAACCCACAGCCTTCCAAACAGAGCGTTATACCTCATGTCCCCTTCGATCATGTAGAACATTGTTTCTTGGATCATCCTGGGCGTGTTCACCGGCAGGGTTATCTCTCCTTTAGTGGTTTTGCATACCATGTTAAATCCGTTCAACAATCGAAGTTTCGGCACTATTTGGTCCTGTAACCCCAATTGCACTACGACCCTTGATATGATATTGTTGGCCGAGCTACTCGGATCAATAAACACACGTTTAACTCAAGATTTATTGATAAGTACGGATATTAGCAGCGCATCATTATGAGATTGTACGATGCCCTACATCCTCGTCGCTGAACGAAAGGGTTCCCTCCGGTACATAATCTCGGGTGCATTTTTTCCCTTGTGATAGATACTTTAGTGCACTTTATCATTGGCCCTTGGGGGACGTCGACCCCTCCAATGATCATGGATGTGCTGAGGCTCCTCTTATTCGACCTATTTGGTAGCGTCCCTGTTCCTAATGTGGTTATTGGCTCGATCACTCAGCAATTCTCGGAGGTGCTTGTTATTGAACAACCAAGCAACTTCTTCTCTCAATTGTCGGCAATCCTCAGTCCTGTGACCATGAGTGTCGTGATACTTACACATCAAGTTAGGATCTCTTTGGGTAGATTTGGACAGAATGATCAGAGACTACATGGCTGACACGATGCTAGAAGCATCAACGTTGAAGTTATACTCCAAAAATCTCGATGCTTTCCTACCCTCTAGTGGTCTGTCAAAACCATTTTTGCTCATCAGACCTTGACTACTGGGCCCTTGATCACCTCTTTTTTTGCTCCTTGTGGGGTGACACCCGGACCCATTTCCCCTTCGGTCCGTATTGTATGGTTGGTACGGATCCCAGACCAACCTTCGCTCATGATCGACGGCTCTCTTAGACTTGTCGTAAGCCCTAATAGGATAAACAGACCCATGAGGGGCTCCGAGTTGGTTGTCCTCGACCCTGATCTTTGACCGGTACCTGTTGTGGACGTCGGCCCAAGTTACCGCCAGGTACTTTAATAATTTTGTTTTAGCTGTTGTGAAGCCAAGGAGCTTCGGGGGTTAATTCCCTAAGTGAATCCCTGAACGGCCCAATCATCTGCAACAAAAGGCAGGTCCATCCGTTCCATCTGGAGCTTCAACACGAACTCCCTGAGCATCTCGTTGTCTCTTTGTTTAACCTTGAAAGGGTCCGACTTTCTGGTCTCGACCTTGATGGCCCTGGCATGGGCCTTCACAAAAGCATCTACAAACATAGCAAATGAGTCAATGGAATTTAGAGGTAAGTTGTGATTCCATATTATCTTTCCTTTGGACAAAGTCCCCCTAAACTTCTTCAGTAACACCAACTCAATTTCATCATCTTCCAAGTCATTCCCTTTGATTGTGCACATATAAGAGGTCACATGCTCATTCAAATCCATGGTTCCATTATATTTTGGGATATCGGGAATACGAAACCTCTTTGGGATCGGCTTCGGTGTTAAAGGCTTCTAAATAAATTTTTTGGAATCCGGCCCTTTCAATATCGGGGGTGCTCCCGGGATTTGATCGACCCTGGAATAGTATGTTTCCACCTTCTTGTCATTGGCCTCGATTTTCTTCTCACCTGACTCTACCCACTTCGTTAATGCTTCAAGCATTTTCATTATTTTAGGATTGACCCTGGGCTCAGCTTTACCCGGTCTCTCAGTGATCTGTTCGTTTCTTCGGATGTTTTGCCGGGATTGTTCTGGCTCAACCCTGCTGCGGGCGTGGCTTTGATTCTATAGCTATGCTATCACCGACTATTGAGCCTGTAATATTTCAAAGATTAACCGTAGGCTTACCCAATCGCCTTCGCCTTCGGGCGCTTCTCGAGTTATTAGTCGGGGTTCCCCGCGAATGCTGTTTTCGGGATTAGTTGGCAGATTGATGTCAGTGGCCATTTGTGAGTTAGCATTTGCTGGATCGGCATCTGGGACTCCGTTTGGATCAGCAGGAGGCACCTCGTTGCTAGTCACCAGATTATTGTTTTCTCCATGATGTCCAGACATAGCGTCAATGTTCAAGTGGGCAGACTGAGAATTTGACATTTTTAAGCTAACCTGAAATTAATACTTTAAAGAACAAGCGTAAAATAGAGTGTGTTATGGAGATTTGTATCAAATCACCACTATTATCCTTAGCCCCACGGTGGGCGCCAAACTGCTTACCCTTAAATCAGATAACAACTAAATTTATACGTGGTTTTAAGAATATGTGGATTGATTCAATACAAATAATCAAGAATATTAGGTATACGAGTTAAAGATAAAATGAATGCTCAAACCAGTTGTAATGTTATGGCCTAACTCGAGCCTAGGTTGAACGGTAGTTCCTCCCTCAATCAGACCCTTGGTTCGATCCCAAATCGGATGAAGAACAAACAGTTAAGCAAGAGCTTTTGGAATAGCTAGAAATCAAAAAAATATATTGGTATTGCCTTGATTTGCGTGTCACAATGTGTGTCTCAAAAGAAAAAACTCCCCCCTTGTATAGTAAGAGAGTTTCATTCCTAGTACAAGTCTAAAAAGGTAAAAATCTTCCTTTCTCGTTAATTACAGATCTGTAACCGACATCGAGTGAGATCCGCGCCGTGATATCCAATTAGGTACGAATATCACGTCCCTTTATCAATCGTGTGTAACCATTTACCATATTTTTGAATATTTAAGAACTCGTTCTGGGTCCGGGGAGCATTGCTTTATCAGGCCCGGTGATGAACACATTGTTCTTCTTTCATGGGTCTCAATACGAAAGGTTCCCGGCCTCGATTTTAGTCTCATGCGTCTGTGCCCTTCTTCCGTTTTCTTCACTGAAAAATCGGGGTATACTCTATCCCCGATTTTACCCGTATATACAATCCATGAAGGCTTATTAGACAATGGTTTGCCACATAGTCCAAATTGAAATTTTAAGCAGTTGAGAACCAAGTCTCTCGGTGGAGGGTTCCTGACGTAGCAATTGCCGCTTAAAGCATAACCTACATTGTTAGTTATTATACAATCCTTCAATTGGGATCATATACCTATTTTACATAGATGAATTAAGAGTCAACCCCTCCGTGGGGTCACTATCAACGGCGACTGTGAAGGCGTAAAAGAGCTGCAACATAAATTGGAATTCGAGGGCCTCTTTGTTAACAATACATTGGGATATAGAATGAACTTTTGTAAATCAAAAAGCGCTGCATATACGCTTCAACTAAGGCTAATGAACGCAGAAGCCAATAGCTTCTTTAAATAAATAGACAAAAAAAGAAACAAGGAAGAAAGATTTCCAATCCCAATCACGCAGCCGCTCAAGGTATGATTTTTATTACGAGCTCTAAAAACAAGAAATGATATCATTCAACACCTTATAATTCTTAATCCTAAGTTTTCACGCAAGCATTGAGGAGTTCTTTAAGATCCAAGACCTAGCGTTTGTGAAAACACAATTTAAAATAAGTCTCATTACTTTCTAGTATTAAAGTTAGCAACTTTATGACAGTTAATGACTAAAGATTATAAAATTTATAAGAATTGAAATGATCGAAAGTCATTATTGGCCATATAAGAACTTTGTAGAGGAAATTGGTTGGATGGTATACTTTGACTTGACGATTTGAATTGCTTCATTGTAGATTATGAGGAGTTAGTACTCATAATTAGTTGAAAGAGGTCAAGTTGAGAAATTTCTTTTAGGTTGTTATTACCCCAAATCTCATCAAGGCCGTGACAATGCCTAATATTATCTGCTAGACAAGCCAACATTCAATAAGCAAGAGCAAACTTAAATTACATAAATAAATAAAACCAACAGATGGAAAATAAAATCATAAATATATGAAGTCAAAAGTAGAAATACATCTAAAACCATCCCACGATCTGGTGTCACTGAGGACATGAGCGCTACAAAATTTAAATACAGAGTCTGATTCAAAATACAGAACTGTCTGAAAGATAGAACAGTAATAACATAAATTAAGAAAAACGGGACTTCAAGGCGTGCGAACGGAATTAACAGCTACCTTAAAATCTCCTAGAACAGGTACTGTCGAAAGAGGTACTTGTCATGACCCTAAATCCCACCAATACCATGACGGCGCCTAACACTGCTTGCTAAACAAGCCAATATTCAATAAGCAAGAGCAAACTTAAATGATAGAAAAAATAATTCCAACGGCGGAAAAAAATCATAAATATCTGAAGTCCAAAGCAGAAATACATCTAAGACCATCCCACGATTTGGTGTCACTGAGAACATGAGCACTACAAAATTTAAATACAAAGTCATATCCAAAATACAGAAATGTCTGAAGATAGAACAGTAATAACATAAACAAAGAAAAAAAGAACTTCAAGGCCTAGGAACATAATCAAAATCTACCTCGATATCTCCATGAACAGGTATTGGTGTCACTCGCTAGCAGTCACCTCACTCGGCAGTACCTAAATCTGCACATAAAGTACAGAGTGTAGTATGAGTACAATAAGTAAGAAGCATAACCTCGAGTTGAAAGTAGTGACGAGCTCGGCAAGGAAATACTCATTTCCAATAACCGATTACAATAATAACAGAATAATAACGGTAAAGAAAAATATCTCTAGTAATATTAATTTCAAATTTTTCACAAATAGAAGGATACTAAGCATGATTTTCAAGAATAGAAATTAAGGCATAAATGCTTCCATATAACTCATCTAAACATGATTTTATCAATTTTAACGGTGATTACAAGTTCAACATATCAAATAGAGACATTTAGTACCAATAAGCATGAGGGAAGAAACACAACCTAGTACCTACATGACAAGTATAAATGCCAGAATCAATAATGTCGCAGTCAATCGTCAAGTATATCAAATCTCAGTAATGTATAATGCCTGGCACAATTTCCCTTCAACCATCACACACAACAACACTCAGTATTGTACGGGTTCATGGCATAAGTCCCTTACCCAAGCACATATATGACCTTATGCCAGCGCCCACGGTTAATACCTGACTCTGGAGGGCTGGGTCCTTGCCTAAGTGTTGATCGCATCTAAGTCAACAATCAATATCACTTAGCCCAATATAGGGCTTGGTGCACGTGTCACCTACAACCAATACCACTCAGCCCAATATAGGGCCAGGCGTACATGTCACCTCATAATCAATACCAAATTGGCTCTATAGCCCAATCTCAGTCATCAACTGCTCAAGTTTCAAATATTCACATCTTACAATACTCAGCTCAAACTGTATCACACATATAAGAGCAACAACATATGAGATAATATATAAGGAATGCATAGAGATAGAGATATAATACGCGAATGTAACATCATGACAGAGACTATGACTACAATTAAGGCAAATAACTCAATATACAAGAATAGCAATATCATGTCTCAAACAGTTAAGCACATAGCTGAAACATGATTTCTAGCATGAATACTAGCTCAAGTAGTCATACAAGTAGAATAAATTCAAAAAATAATGGTGCACGATAGCAAAACAAGGCACATAATAGCCTAAAGTCTAGCCGGATCATGAATAACCCCAGTGTACGCACATGCACCTGTCACATAGCACGTGCGTCAACCCCAATATATCTCACATATCATAGCCAACTGGGACATTACCCTCAAGTCAAGTTTAGACAAGTTACTTACCTCAAAGCACGTGAATCAATACTCCACAAAACCCTTCCCACACAAATCGACCTCCAAACGGCTCGAATCTTGTTAAAGACAACTCAATAGCATCAAACACAGCTATGAAATTGATTTCAAGTAATAAAGCTCAAATCTTTATCAAATAGCAAAAAGTGAATAAAAAAGTCAACCTGGGCCCATACTCCGAAACCCGACAAGGGTCACAAATTCCGACTACCCATTCGAATACGAGTCTAAATATATACGTTTCATCCAAATCCGACTCCAAATCGGGGTTCAAATCTAAAATATACATTCTCCAATACTTCTCACAAAACCCCCCATTTCTCCCTTAGATTTAATCAAGCAAAAACCAAAATCAAGGGTAGAAACTTGAATAGTAATCAAATTCGAGTTAAAAGCACTTACCAAATGCGAGTGGATGAAAATCCCCTACAAACTCCCAAATCTGAGCTCCTAATCTCAAAATATGATAAAATAAGCATAACCCTCAAAATATACTGCCCAGCAATTCTCACTTCTGCGGACCCCAGCTTGCATCTGTGAGCTCGCTTTTGCGTTGAAAGGCTCGCTTCGGCGAGTGTCACTATAAAGCCGACCATCCGCTTCTACGGCCATATTTCTGCTTCTGCAGGGATAGCAGTGCACTCTCCACACCTGCAGACATTGTTTCCCTCTGCCGTCCTTCACATTTGTGACCCTCAGTCCGCATTTGCAGACTCGCACCGACAGACCAAACCTCGCAGGTGTGAAAATGCTAGACCGGAACTGCTAATCTAACCTCAAATAATTTGAAATCCATCTGAAACTCACTCGAGACCCTTGGGACCCCATTCAATCATGCCAACTAGTCCAAAAACATAACATGGACATGCTCGAGGTCGCAAATCTTATAAAATAATATCAAAACTACAAATCTCACCTCAATTCAAGCTTAATGAACTAACCAACTTTAAAACTTTCACAACTCATGTTGAACCACGTCTAACCAACTGGAATGACCCCAAATTTTGCACACAAGCCCCAAATGACATAATATACCTATTCCTACATTTGAAATAATAATTCGACCCCGATAGCTTAAAAGTCAACTCCCAGTCAAACTTATGAACCTTCCAAATCTTCAAATTTCTAACTTTTGACAATAAGAGCCAAATCCACCTAGGCGCCTCCGTATCCAAATCCAGATATACATCTAAGTCAAAAATCATTATACGAACCTATTGGAACCATCAAATCATAAATCCTAGGTCGTTTATACAAAAGTCAAACATCGGTCAACTCATATAACTTAAGCTCCCAACCATGGCAATAAGTATTCTAGGTTATTCCAAACCTTCCCGAAACCAAACCAGCCATCCCCGCAAGTCACATAAAAATAAATACACATACGGGGAGCATCAAATACGGACATGGTGATCAAATACACAAAATGAACGGTAGGGCTATTGCATTCTCCCCCTCTTAAAATAATGTTCGTCCTCAAACGAATTTAGAATCATACATGGGATATAAAAAAGATGAGGATATCTGCTCCGCATTAGTAAAATCCTTGTACAACTGCACCAAGCTGAAATCCAACACATGTGACGGATCCTTATAGTACTTCCGAAGCATGAAAACATGAAACACCGGATGAACTCCCGATAAGCTGGGTGGCAAACCGAGTCTGTAGGCCACCTCACCAACTCTCTCCAACGGCTCAAAAGGACCAATATACTGAGGGCTCAACTTGCCCTTCTTCTCTAATCTCATCACGCCCTTCATAAGAGAAACTCAAAGAAGAACCTTCTCACCCACCATGAATGCCACATCATGAGCCTTCCATATTAGCATAACTCTTTTGCTCGGACTATATTGTACGAATCCGCTCCTGAATCGATTTCACCTTCTCCAAAGCATCACAAATCAAATATGTGCCCAATAACCTAGGCTCACCCGGCTCAAACCAACTAACCGAAGAACGACATCGCCTCCCGTATAATGCCTAATACGAAGCCATATGGATTCTTGACTAGTAGTTGTTGTTGTATGCAAACTCTGCTGGAGGTTGAAATTGATCCCTCTGGCCTCCGAACTCTATGACACGAGCTCTCAACATATCCTCAAAAATCTTAATTTTTCGCTCGAGCTGCCCGTTTGTAATGCGGTACTCAACTTAACATATGTGCCCAACTCACGCTGAACCACTCTCCATAAATGGAAAGTAAACTAAGTGTCCCGATCCGAGATGATAGAAACAGGTACACCATGTAAGTAAAAAATCTCCCGGATGTAGACCTTAGCCAACTGCTCAAAAGTGTGGGAAGTCATGACTTGAATGAGATGTGCAGACTTGGTCAGTCTGTCCATAATGACCCAAACTGCGTCAAATCTCCTCAATGTCCGTGGCAAACCTACCACAAAGTCCATAGTGATACGCTCCCACTTCCACTCCGGTATGAAAATCTTCTAAAGCAAACCACCGAGTCTCTAAAGCTCATACTGGACCTGCTGACAATTCAAACATCAAGCAACATATCCAACAATGTCTTTCTTCATCCTCTGCCACTAACAACGCTACATCAAATCCGGATACATCGTCGCAGCACCGGGATGAATAGAATAGCGCGAACTATGAGCCTCCTCAAGGATCAATTCTCTCAATCCATCCACAATAGAAATATAAATCCGGCCCTAAAGCCACAACACACCATCATCACTAATAGTTACCTCCTTAGCACCACCTTGTAGCACCATTTCTTTAAGGACAAGAAAATGGGGATCTTCATACTGACGAGCCTTTATGCATTCAAAGAAGGACGACTAAGATACAAGTAGGGAATATTCTAGGCTCCAATATATCAAATCTCCTGAACCTCTTTGTATATGGTAGAAACCTAGCTCGCCTATTGCAGCACCGGGGATGAAACATAATGGATTGAAGATCGACCCTGGATTCCATCGAACCTAGGTATGAGAGTAGAACATGCGCCTTCAAAGATTATCGAGTCTGTGACCCCGGAACCGACTCTGACTCCGAATTAGCTTGAGAGAACATCATCGAACCAAAATAACAGAAGGCCAAAATATCCGTAACCGGTCACACATCACGGCAGGAATCGCGGCACGTATCAATGGAACCGATTAATTAGCAATCATGAGATTTTTTACCTTATATAGAGTTGTACCTAAAGTAGGACTCCCCTGCTATATAAAAGGGGTCTGATTATTTATAAAAGACATTGTAACACGCATCTCAAAGCAATAAACTATCATTTCTAGTTATTATTATCTCATTACTCTGTTCCGGCAACGATTCTAGCATTTTCGACTCAAGGATGATCAACCTTCAAGGCTAAGATTGTTCAACTTGTGTGGTTTGCATTTACTTTTCTTATCATTAATTTCAATCTGACTTCTCATTTTGTATCAAGTTAGATCACGTATCCTTAAAACCACGTATAAATTCAATTGTTATCCGATTTTGAGGGTAAATAGTTTGGGGCCCATCGTGGGGATACGGATAATAGTGGTTATTTGACACAAATCTCCATAACACACACTGCTTTACACTTTCTCTTTGAAGTGTCTTTGATTCCAGGCTAAAATACAAAATGTTAAACTCTCAATCAGCACCTCTGCATGTTGACAACGAGTCCGGTCACCAAGGTGAAAATAACAATATAGCGCCCGGTAATGAGATACCACTTGCTGATCCCGCTGGAATGCCAATCGCAAATCTGATTGACGCTAATTCGCATGTGGCTATCGATGCAAACTTGCCTTCCGACCCCAAAAATAGCATTCGTGGTGGAGCCCAATCAGCGACTCGAAATATGCAAAACGTTGAAAGAGACGAGATCAGTCTACGAGTGATCTTCGAAATGTTGCAGGCTCAACAGGCGGCAATAGCTCAGTTACAGAACCAAAGCTGCGCACTGAGCAGGGTTGAGCCCGATCCTTCATAGGAAGTCACCCGCAGGGATGAACTGGTCATGGAAAGGTTGAACGAGCACAAATTGGGAGCTAACTCCAAGATCATAAAGATGCTCGAGGAGCTGACAAAATGGATATAATCAGGGGAGAAGAAGATCGAGGCTAACGACAAAAAGGTGGGAAACCTACAATTCCAGGTTAGACCAAATCCTAGAAGCACCTCCGATATTGAAGGGCCTGGATTCCAGTAAGTTCATGCAAAAACCTTTTTCACCGAGCGCGGCTCCGAATCCAATCCCCAAGAAATTCTGTATGCCTGAAATACGCAAGTATAACGGAACGACCAACCCAAACGAGCATGTAATATTGTATACATGTGTTATCAAAGGGAACGACCTGGAGGATGATGAGATCGAGTTTGTTCTGTTGAATAAATTCGGGGAGACCCTGTCGAAGGGAGTTATGATATGGTATTACAATTTACCTCCTAATTCTATTGGCTCATTTGCTATGCATGCAGATTCTTTCGTAAAGGCACACGCAGGTGCCATCAAGGTCGAGACTAGGAAATCGGACATTTTTAAAGTCAAAGAAAAGGATAACGAGATGCTCAGAGAGTTCGTGTCCTAGTTTCAAATGGAATGAATGGATCTGCCGTCAGTCGCTGATGATTGGGTTGTTCAAGCTTTCACTCAGGGACTTAATATTTAGAGCTCGATGGATTTACAGCAGTTGAAGCAAAAATTAATTGAATACCAGGTTGTTACATGGGCCAACGTGCGTAACCGGTATCAATTGAAAATCAGAGTCGAAGATGACCAACTCAGGGCCCCTTCGGGGTCTGTCTATCCCGTCAGAACCCTCGACAGAATCAAGAGAGATATCGATCGTGAACTGAGGCCAAACAGGGATCAGTATCAGTCGTATAGCAGAGATCGGATAAGTAGCGGTTCCGGGCAAAACTCCATGAGAAATGAAAAGAGAAATGACCGAGGTCAAAGTAGTTGGGGACTTATGACCAAAAATGGCTTCGACAGGTCCAAAGACGCACCGAGGCTATCAGAATATAACTTCAATGTCAATGTTGCCGTCATTGTATCAGCTATCAGGTGCATCAAAGATACCAAATGGCCTCGACCCTACAGTTTGATCCAACCCAAAGGGATCCTAACCAGATGTGCAAATATCATGGAACTCAAGGTCACAGAATGGAGGATTGTCGATATGTGAGAGAGGAAGTAGCTTGTCTATTCAACAATGGGAACCTTCGGGAGTTCTTGAGCGACCCAGCCAAGAATCATTTCAGGAACAGGGATTCTAACAAACAGGCAGAACAAGAAGAACCTCAACACGTCATTAACATGATCATCGGAGGAGTTGATATCCCATAGGGGCTGATGTTGAAACACACCAAAGTATCCATCACTAGGGAGAAACGAATTTGGGACTACATACCGGAAGGAACATGATCTTTCAATGATGAAGATGCGGAAGGGATAGTGCAGCCCCACAATGATGCACTAGTAATATCTGTACACATAAAACAAATTCAGGTTAAACGTGTATTAATTGACCCATGTAGCTCGGCCAACATCATTTGATCAAGGGTCGTAGAATAGCTCGGTCTGCAAGACCAAATCGTGCCTGCAGTTTGAGTTCTAAATGAATTCAACATGGCTTGTGAGACCACTAAAGGCGAAATAAGGTTACTAGTAAACACCGTCGGGACCATTTAGGAGACCAAATTTTATGTGATCGAAGGGGACATGAGGTACAACGCTCTATTCAGAAGGACATGGATCCACAACATGAGGGTGGTGCCTTCGACACTACACCAAGCATTGAAATTCCCAACACCTGACAGAGTTAAAATAGTCTACGGGGAACAACCGGCTGCAAAAGAAATGTTCGTGGTTGAATAGGTGACACCGGCATCTACAGTTTCAACATCGAAGGGCCCAAACCAGGTGGTCAAAAATGGGGCAAAATAGCAATTACTGATACCATCTTTGGTAGATTCGGACAAACAAGAGCAAGTCGAGGATGATGATTATGGGGTTCCCAGATCTTTTATAGCCCCAAACAATTTTGACGCCACTAAATCGACGGTCGAGGAACTGGAACAGGTCATATTGCGAGAAAACTTGCCCGATCAAAGGTATACCTGGGCACGGGGCTAAGCTCCGAGCTCAGGAAAAATATCATTCAATTTCATATAAACTAACGAAGATTGTTTCGCTTGGTCCCACCTCGATATGACAGGTATCCCACCAGAGATAACCACTCACAAGCTGAGCCTGGGCCCGAAGTTTCATCCGGTTAAACAAAAGAGGAGACCCCCAGTCCGAGATCAAGCATGCTTTCATCAAGGATGAGGTATCTAAACTTCTTAAAATAGGGTCTATTCGGGAGGTCAAATACCCGGATTGGTTAGCAAACGTAGTGGTAGTCCCTAAAAAGGGAATAAACTAAGAATGTGTGTAGACTATAAAGATTCGAATAAAGCATGCCCCAAAGACTCAATTACTTTGCCCAACATCGACCGTATGATCGATGCCACGGCCGGCCACTACCCTCAGTTTTCTCGACGCCTATTCTGGGTACAACCAAATACGGATGGACCCGGGTGATCAGGAAAAAACTTCCTTCATCACTAAATATGGCACATATTGTTATAACGTAATGCCGTTTTGATTAAAAATTGTTGGTTCCACATACCAATGCTTAGTAAATTGGATGTTCGAGAAACAAATAGGAAAATCAATGGAGGTTTACATTGACGACATGTTAGTTAAGTCCCTGCGAGCAGAGGACCATTTGAGACATTTGCAGGAAACATTCAGCATACTGACACAGTTCAACATAAAGCTAAACCCAGAAAAATGTGCGTTTGGAGTAGGTTCGGGTAAGTTCCTCGGATTCATGATATCCAATCAGGGAATCGAGATCAATCCCGATAAAATCAAAGCCATCAAAGATATCACGATCGTAGACAACGTAAAGGCCATGCAAAGGTTAACCGGTCGAATAGCCACCCTGGGGAGATTTATTTCGAGGTCTTCCGACAAGAGTCACCAATTCTTCGCACTATTAAAGAAGAACAACAACTTCTCGTAGACCCCGGAATGCCAACAAGCTTTGGAGGAACTCAAGAGGTATTTATCGAGCACGCCCCTGCTTCACACACCGAAGACGGACGGACAATTGTACTTGTACTTGGCGATTTCATAGATAGCGGTAAGTGGAGTCCTAGTTCGGGAAGAGCAAGGTATACAATTTCTAGTTTACTATGTTAGTAGAACCTTAGGTGAGGCCGAAACTAGGTACCCTCACCTGGAACAACTGGCGCTATCTTTGCTAAGCGCCTCTAGGAAGCTAAAACCGTACTTTTAATGTCACCCCATATGTGTCGTAACTACTTACCCATTGAGGAACGTTATGCATAAGCCCGAACTCTCGGGCCGATTGACCAAATGGGCCATAGAAATAAGTAGGTACGATATCGAGTATCGACCTCGGACCACCAGTAAGTCTCAAATTTTGGCAGACTTTATGGCCGACTTTACACCGGCCCTAATACTCGAGGTCGAAAGAGAGTTATTGATTAACTCAAGAACTTCCTCGAGAATCTGGACCCTCTTCACGGACGGCGCCTCAAACACAAAAGGGTCCGGACTTGGCTTTGTACTAAAGCCACCAACAGGTAATATAATTAGGCAATCTATTAAGACTGTGAAATTGATTAACAACGAGGCCGAATATGAGGCCATGATTGCAGGCCTTGAACTAGCCAAGAGCTTGGGGGCAGAGGTAATCGAAGCCAAGTGCGACTCCCTCCTTGTGGTAAACCAAGTCAATGGAACATTCAAGGTTAGAGAGGAACGAATGCAAAGATACTTGGACAAATTACATGTGACATTACATCGGTTCAAAGAATGGACTTTGGAACACGTACCTCAGGATCAAAACAGCGAGGCCGATGCCCTCGCTAACTTGGGGTCATCGGTCGAAGACGACGAGTTCAACTCGGTAGAAGTCGTATAACTTATGAGATCGGTGGTGGAAGAAATCCACGCCGAGATCAACTCGACAAGCCTAACTTGGGATTGGAGGAATAAGTACATGGAATATCTCAGATCTGGTAAACTGCCCTCAGATCCAAAAGAATCAAGGGTTGTGCGTACAAAGGCGGCCCGATTTATCCTGACCGAAGATGGAACCTTGTTCAGAAGAACATTTGATGGCCCAATTGCAATATGTATAAGGCCAGGCAATACTGAGTATGTTTTGAGGGAAATCCACGAAGGTACCTGTGGAAATCATTCGGGCGCCGAATCACTGGTTCGAAAAATAATCAGAGCTGATTATTACTGGATCGACATGTAAAAGACACAAAGGAGTTTGTTTGAAAATGTGATGAATGCCAAAGACACGCTTCGATGATCCATCAACCCGGGGAGCTTCTCCACTCAGTTTTATCGCCATGGCCGTTCATGAAGTAGGAAATGGACATCGTTTCCCCCCTTCCGTGGGCACCAGGTAAGGCTTAATTTATATTGTTTATGACTGATTATTTTTCTAAGTGGGTGGAAGCCCAGGCATATGAGAAGGTCAGGGAAAAGGAGGTCATCGATTTCATTTGGGATCACATCATATGCCGATTCGGAATGCCAGCCGAGATAGTATGCGATAATGGGAAACAATTCATTGGAAGCAAAGTAACCAAATTCCTCGAAGATCACAAGATCAAAAGGATCCTATCGACACCCTATCACCCTAGTGGAAATGGACAAGCTGAATCTACCAACAAAACCATACTCCAAAACCTTAAAAAGAGGTTAACTGACGCCAAAGGAAGATGGAAAGAAATATTACCCAAAGTCCTATGGGCATACCGTACAACCTCGAAGTCCAGTATCGGGGCTACCCCGTTTTCTTTAGTTTATGGCACCAAAGCTTTGATATAGGTCTAGGTCGGGGAACCGAGTATTAGATTCCGATATGCGACAAAGGAATCAAATGATGAAGCTATGAGTATGAACCTGGAGCTATTAGATGAAAGGCGCGAGGCTGCTCTTGTCCGGTTGGCCACCCAAAAACAGCGGATCGAAAGATATTATAATCGAAGGGCCAACCTTCAACACTTCAATAGCGGGTACTTGGTACTAAGAAAGGTCACGCTAAGCACACGAAACCCGAATGAAGGTAAATTGGGGCCGAATTAGGAACAACCATACAAAAGTATCGAGATCACCGGAAAAGGATCCTACAAGCTTAGAACAATGAACGGAAAGCAACTACCGAACAGGTGGAATGTAGCTCACCTGAAACGATATTACTACTAAGGTACGACCCTATCCATTTCCTTTTACTTATATTTCAGACTAACTCTTGCAGGTGATCGACAAGGAAAAGTACGAGATTTTAGGTCTGAAAGCACGCGTTGCACACTTTTTCCCTGGAATTGATTTTGTCCCAAATAGGTTTTCCGACAAGGTTTTTAATAAGGTAACAAGTAAATCGTGCTAACTTAGAATCGAAGGCCGGCAGCGAACCGGTGACGGTGATCAAATCAGTATTCGAGATCTCTCTTCGATCAAACTCAAACACTGGGAGGCATTACCCTCTGATACCGACTTTAGCATGGAAAGAGACTTCAGGATTGAAGGGTCTCGATCGATAGGATACGATGTAAGGGCCAAACGGTCAAATGAACCGTGCCCGCATAGACTGCTCGAAACCTGACACAAAGCTTGTACACATACGTTACTATTATGCACAATAATAAATAGGCGTATCTTCCTTGCAAACATCATGTCTTTTAAAACTTTTTCCTTTACATTTCTCAAAGAATTCCCTGCTTCCGATCCTCTAAAGGAAACGAGCCCAAGGGTCGCCTTAACTTGAGTTCGAATAATCACTCTCTCACTCGGGGACTGCCGTTCGAAAAACAAACTCGGTTGGTCCAAGCTATTAGACCTCGGGGGTATAATGACCTATTAGGAAACCCCCAAATTTTAAAGGCTAAGGCCACCCCCACTCGGGGACTGCCATCTTAGGCAAACCCGGATAAATCAGGATAATGATGTTAACACGGGACAACACCCAAACAATAAAGTATGCGGTCACATAAACACGGCTCGAAGACATCCGAAGCCCGTAACAAAAACAACAAGGCCTTGAAATTTCTTAACCAGTTCTAAAGGCGACCCTCGGCAAATTATAAACCTAAACTACTTTGGGGAAAAGTTTTCAGTAACATCGAATCCCCACGATGCCTCAAAACAAAATAATGTCAAAGGCAAGGTTTGTTCAAACCTTCGAAAATAACCTAACTATTTCGTGCTAAGGTATTTCGATCTTTGCCAATACAAATGAAAAAGCAAAGGAAAAATTCAAAAGCTCTGAAAGGTAAAAGCCTTATATATATATATATATATATATATATATATATCAAAAATTATTTTTATAAGAGCTGAATAGCCCCGATACAAATTCTTTACAAAGGCCGAAAATAGACTCAACAAAAAGATGATACAAAAAACTAAAGGCAAAAAAGCCTAAAAAGATCCTAAATGGCCTAGTCTTCATCAGGGGCCACGTCATCGCCTACGGGGTATTCGCCACCATCGGACTTACCCGAATCTTTGGACCCCTCGGAATCTTCCTCCTCTGGATAAGCTAGCTTCCTGGCCTTGGATTCGTATATCTTGGCATTTTCGATTTCAGCAAATAAATCAAAATCCTGAGCATCGATTCCCTCAAGGGACTCCCTTCAGTATTGCCACTTCGTGTGCTTCACCATATGCCTCGCTTGGTCCTGAGCCACCTCGTTATCGGCCTTGTGCTGAGCCACTCTATCATCGGCCTCAGCCCTGACCATGGCAACCTTTTCTTGACTGGAGATAGCCGAGTTCAGCTGAGACTGAAGCTCTTCGATCTTTTTGGCTTGTACCGAGGTTTTTTGCTTTGCAGCCCAAAGCTGGACCTCGGATGAAGCCAACTGTGCATGGGCAGTCTCCTTTTCTCAGGCCAGGCGGTCCATTTTTTCTTCCATTCTTCAGCCTCAGCCTTCACCGTATCCACCTCCGCTTGGAGCTGCTCGATCTGGTCAAGTTTCTTTTGAACATGCAGGTTCGGGTTGTTAACAACTATGTCTGAATCATCGTCACTAACTTCAAATACTCGTCTTACCTGCTCAGCCAGGTCGGCATGCTCCTTTCGAGCTTCATCTAGCTCGGACTGAAGCTTCTCACTAAGGATCTTGTAAGCATCCCTCTTTTCAACAAGCACCCGAGTTTCAGCCTCGTGTTGGTTTAACTCTTCCTGATATCGGAGAAAAGTTTTGTGATGAAGCACCGAGGCCTGCGAACACAAAGAAGGATGTTACGATTGTTTGCAATTTAATTTAAGTACATAATAAAAAGGCATTTGAAGTTACCCAATTCAATGCCTGTTGAGCTTCGTTGAAAAGACAAGGGGCCTCCACCTCGTCCATTTCATCATGATCCTTTTCAGTCACCAGGCATCTAAGATAGGTGGCAACCCCCATGGGGGCAAAGAGAACCCGGGCATCCTCCGATATAGATATGATGATTGACCACTTCGGTTAGGATCTGCACTCGGGGGTGGGAACCGGCCTACTAATCTCGGACTCAAAGAAGATCTGCTGGTTCCTGAAGATGGCACCTTCTTTATTACCGATAAGTCTCCTAACCCGGTGACATCCTCCAATGTGGTAGAATATAAAGCCATCGAAGAAGTTGTTGAAGGAATCTGCCGCCCCTTGAGGCCCCTCATTTGGGTGTCCTTTCAGCATCTGGGCCTCGTTTATCATGGAGTTGGTAAATGATGGTGACCCGGAAAGATATATCACCCCGGGCGCATCTTTCGGGTTATTTCCCTCAGTCCGAGGAGTACCGGTCGTGGTCTCCTTGTCGACCTCCCTAGCTCGGGGCAAAATGGCCTCGTCCTTCCCTATTTCGAAGGCCTCGGCCACCGCCTCCTCATCGGTTACCCCAGTTTGAGACAGCTCGATACCACTTCTCATGCGGATCATCAGCTCGGAGGCTTCTTCTTCTTCTTCAGATTCATCCATCAGTCAACTGAGAGAATCTGATGGGACTTCTGGGGCACTGGCACTTTCCTTGGATTTGCGCGCCAATCTCTTTTTTGGTTTTTTCTTCTCCTAATTCGAAGAACTCGGAGCCCTTTTTCTTTTCTTCTCTTAATCCTGCCTCGGAACAGATGGTTCGGGGAGGATGTCTTCATTACCGGATGGAGGCCTCATTTTGAAATCTTTGGGAAGACCTACAGAGGAAGAAAAAGTGATAACGAATGTAGATAAGCAAACTAAGTGTTAATTCACTCAGTAGAGAAATCTCACCGTGAGCACGGGCCTCCCACCGGCCCTTCAAAAGTTCGCGCCACGCGCGCTCGAAATAGGGTTTTTGCAACACGATGCCCTCGACCCACTCCTTGAGTCAAGGAACTGCATCCGGCATCTGAGCAATAGCTGCATCACAAAGAATCGATAAGAAGAAGGGCAAAAGAAAAATGATAAACAAAATCTTAAAGGCAAGATTATACTTACCCTTCATGTTCCATTTCTCAGGAAATGGAATGTCCTCGGCCGAGATTAAGTCCGAGGTCTTCGCTCGAACAAATCCGCCCAACCAGCCTTGATCCCGATCCTCGTCAATACTCGAGAACGTGGCCTTACTAGCCCGACGGGCAAGTTTTATTAGCCCCCCTTGATAGAGTCGGGGACTGTACAGATACATGAGGTGATCGATGGTGAAGGGGCACCCCTCGATCTTGTTTACAAAAAATGGAGGAGGATGAGTATCCTCTAGAAGGAGGGATGAATATGGCCTAGGGTCACCTCGTACCTCTTATAGAAGGCGATGATGACCGAGTCTAAAGGGCCCAACATGAAGGGATAAGTGTAAACTCTTAAAAACACCCTCCATGCGGGTGGTGATTGCTTCCTCGGGCGTAGGAACCACTACGTGCTTACCGACCCAGTTGCAGTCCTCTTTAACCTTGTCGAGAACACTATCGGTGATCGAACATATATATCTTGAGACCGGTTTGCACCGCCCCAGTATCGAGGAGGTTTTCTCAACCTTACAATCGGCTCCAGTTAGACACCCTGTGGGGACAAACATCTTTAGAAGGGGTTTCGGTGTCGATTCCTCAGTAACAACAGGCAAAACGTTCTCAGTCGGTTTCTATAAAGAGGGAGTTTCTTTTTTAGGAATGGATTTTGAAGTCTTTGCCATTACTTCTAAATAGAGGATAAAAGAGGGTGCTAATAAAAGAGGAGGTGTAATTAGCAGATAACTTATGAAAGCTTTCAGAAAACCAGAAGGAAAGAAGTTTGAAGATGAGAGTAATGAAGTTTTCTTAAAACACAAGTGCAAATATTTGAATGTAAAAGTTCTAATGAATGGATGAAAAGGGTATTTATAGTTTTCTCAAACAACGGTTCGTATCCTGAAGTGGCAGACCGTTGACTGACACACATTCAATGCCTCGAAGACTGGACTGACGGGATGCTTCAACTATTCTTATCATTTACGTCATGAATTTGTCATCATTTATCAGAGTGAGAATCAGAAGCTCGTATAGTGAGAATCTGAGGTTTATATCGTTTCTCGTCATTTACTCTCCGAAAAATGAGGGGGCTATCTATATACGCTAGAAATCGAGCTCGCCTATTGCATGACATACCGGGGATGAAACATAATGGATTGAATATCTACCCTGGATTCCATCGAACCTAGGTATGAGGGTAGAATATGCGCCTTCAAAGATTATCTAGTCCGTGGCCCCGGAACTGACTTTGACTCGGAATTAGCTCGAGAGAACATCATCGAACCAAAATAACGGAAGGCCAAAATATCCATAACCAGTCGCACATCACGACGGGAATCTCGGCATGTATCAATGGAATCGATTAATTAGCAAATCATGAGATTTTTTAACTTATATAGAGTTGTACCTAAAGTAGGACTCCCCTACTATATAAAGGGGGTCTGATTATTTGATAAAGACATTGTAACACGCATCTCAAAGCAATAAACTATCATTTCTAGTTATTATTATCTCATTACTCTATTCAAGAATCGATTGTAGCATTTTTGACTCAAGGGTAATCAACCTTCAAGGCCAAGATTGTTCAACTTCGTTGGTTTGCATTTACTTTTCTTATCAATAATTTCAATCTTAATCTGACTTATCATTTTGTATCAAGTTAGATCACGTATCCTTAAAACCACATATAAATTCAATTGTTATCTGATTTTGAGGGTAAACACTCTTGGCCAAAGCTTGAACATCCATAGCCAAAGGCATATCCCCAACTTGAATAAATGCTAAACTCCCCATACTCTCCGTCTTTCTACTCAAGGCGTCTGCTACCACATTGGCCTTTCCGAGATGATAAAGAATGGTGATATCATAATGATTCAATAGCTCCAACCATCTAACCTACCTCAAAGTCAAATATTTCTATTTAAACAGATGTTGGAGATGTCGATGATCTGTATATACCTCACAAGAAACGTCATATAAGTAATGCCTCCAAATCTTGAGCATGTGTATAATAATTGCTAACTCCAAATCATACAGTGGATAGTTCTTCTCATGGGGCTTTAACTAGCGCGATGCGTAGGTAATCACCTTATCCTCCTACATCAACACATACCCAATGGCAACCTGTAAAGGCATCACATTAAACCATATTTGACCGCGATCTTGAAGGCAAAACCAACACTGAAGTTGTAGTCAAAGTTGTCTTGATTCTAAAAGCTTACCTCACACTCATCCAACCACCTGAACGGAGCGCCCTTCTGAGTCAACTTATTCAATGAGGCTGCAATAGATGAAAATCCCTCTATGAAGCGACGGTAATAACCGGCCAAACCCAAGAAGCTCTTGATCTCTGTAGCGGTAGAAGGTCTGGGCCAACTCTGAACTGCCTCAACACTCTTAGGTTCCACCTTGATCCCATCACTAAATACCACATGACACACGAATGCCACCAAGTCAAACTGAAACTTGCACTTGGAGAACTTAGCGTATAGCTTTATCTCCCTCAAAGTTTGAAGCACGATCCTAAGATGCTACTCATGCTCCTCCCTAGTACGAGAATACACCAATATATCATCAATGAACACAATGACAAGCAAATCCAAATGGGGCTAGAACACATTGTTCATCAAATACATGAAAGCTGATGGGGAATTAGTAAACCCAAATGACATCACCAAAAACTCATAATACCAATAACGAATCCAAAAAGTAGTTTTAGGAATATCCGAAGCCCTTATCTTTAACTGGTGAAACCCCAACCTCAAATCAATCTTCGAGAACACTCTAGAACCCTGAAGCTGACCAAACCAATCATCAATGCATGGCAGCAAATACTTGTTCTTGTTGGTCACCTTGTTTAATTGCCAATAGTCAATACACATTCCCATAGAGCCATACTTCTTCTTAACAAACAACATTGGTTCACCCCAAGGTGAAATATTATGTCTAATGAACCCCTTATCCAACAACTCTAGCAACTATTCCTTCAACTTCGCAAGAGACATACGACATGGAGAAATAGAGATAGGCAACATGCCCCATGCCAAATCAATATCCCTATCGGGTGACATGATAGGTAGTTCTGGTAGAAAAACATTCAGAAACTTTCTCACTATTAAAACTAACTCAATAGTAAGAGTATCAGCACTAACATCTCTAGCAAAGGATAAATATGCCAAACATCTCTTCTGACCTATCTGGTGAGCCTTCAAGAATGAGATCCCTCTACTATGAGTACAACCAAGATAACCCTTCCACTCAAACCTTGTCGACCCTAACACCTCCAATGTCACGGTCTTAGCATGGCAATCAAGAATAGCATAGTGCGGAGATAACCAATTCATACCCAAGATCACTTAAAAATTTCACTATATCTAACAATTGGAAGTTCGTCCTCATCTCAAAACCATAAATAGTGACCACACATGACCGATAAACTCGATCCACCACAATAGAATTACCAACAGTTATAGACACATGCATAGGAGCATCAAGTAAACCACGAGGCATATCCAGACAAGAAGCAAAGTATGATGAGACATAAAAATAAGTAGAACCAAGATCAAATAATACTGAAGCATCCTTGTGGCACACAAAAATAATACATGTAATCACTGCATCAAAAGAAACAACCTCCGTCCTCCCTAGGAAGGCATAACATCTTGCCTAACCCCCACTAGACTTAGCTCACACTCTAGGACGACCACGTCCTAGATGACCTCCACTTTGAGCTAGCTGAGTGGGTGGTGTATCAACTGGTGCAGGAATCATAGTTTGACCTCCCTGCTGTACTAGACCTCTAGAAAGATGGGGACAATACTTCCTTACATGCCCCAACTCTCCACACTCAGAGAAATTTCTCACTAGAAATGACTAAGGGGCTCAAGTTGGATCCCGTGAACCAGAATAGCCACTAGAAGAATCAGGTACTGATACACCCTGAACTGGCAGAGCGCGGTAAGACCCTGCGCTGGGAGGGCACTGAATGAAGACTACACTGAAGCTCCTCAACTGGGTGCTAGTGATTAATAAACTGGCTTGCTAGAATGCCCTATCCCAAATCGATCTCCGACTCCAGACGAGGCACCACTAAAGCTACCTGAATATCTGGACCTCTTGTCCCTACTATGCATCATCTCCCAGTCTCGATGTTGATGCGCTCTACCTGACGTGCTATCTCTACCACCTTATGAGGAGAAGTCCTGGTCTCAGTCTCTCTGGCTATAGCAAGTTGAATACTAGTGTAAAGACCCTCAATGAATTTCCTCACTCTCTCCTCCTTAGTGGCAACCAAAGTAATATCATAACAGAGCAACTCTGTAAATCTCATCTCATACTCAATAACTGATATCTGACCCTACTGTAGGTACTCAAACTGCCTCCCCAATTTCTCTATCCTGGTGTGTGGCACAAACCACTCTAAGAAGATTTTGGAGAAGTGATCCCATATAAGAGGAGGTGATCCTGCTGGTTGACCCATCTAATATATTTGCCACCACCTCTTTATCAGACCGCGCATATGGAAGAAGGTGAAGTCAACCCTATTAGACTCAACTAGTCCCAAGTTACGCAAAATCTAATGACAGATCCAAGAATCCCTGAGCATCCTCTGATTGAGTACCACTAAAGTGAGGAGGATGCAACTTCGTGAAATTATCTAACCTCTTCAGCTCATCAGCTAACATCGTGGGCCTATCCAGAGGCTGGGCGGCAATAATAGGTTGAACTCCCTCAACCGGTAACACTGCAAAAGTCTGATAACTAAGGGTCACCTACTTTGGGGTACGGGTAGTTGGAGTTTGCATTCCACCCCATGTATGGGAAGTAGCTGGTATAGTAGGAAATTCCCTGGCCCGAGCTAAACTGTCGAACAAACTAATCATGCAGATCAAAGCATCTTGAACAACTAGTGAAACAAATAAGCCTTAGGGAACCTAAGCGGGTACCTCCGACTACACATAATCATGAGCCTGCTCCTCAACAGGTACTATTGGTGGCTCCACAGGAGCTGCACAAGCAGGGGCTCTATCTACAGTGCGTGCTTTGACCCTAGCACTGCCTCGACCTCGGCCTCTCACGGCACTAGCATGGAGTATCGGCGCCTGCTCAAATGTACCCAAAAATCGTGTCCTCACCATATGTGAGAGAACAGAAAATAAAAAATTCAGACTTAGGGATAAACAAATCCGCACGATAGAGAATGAAAGAAAGTGATGTTTCCTAACAGTCCTGTAGCCTCTCGAAGATAAGTACAAACATCCCCGTATCGATCCGTAAGATTCTACTAGACTTGATCATGACTCGTGAGACCTAAGCAACCTAGTGCTTTGATATTAACCTGTCACAGCCCCAAATCCCACAAAAGGCGTGACGGTGCCTAACACTACTTACTAGGAAAGACAACATTCAATAAGCAGGAGCAAACTTAAATAATAGAAATGAATAATCCCAACAAAGGGAAAAAATCATAAATATTTGAAGTCTAAAACAACAATATATATAAAATCATCCCACGATCTGGTGTCACGGAGTACATAAGCGCTACAGAATTTAAATATAGAGTCTAATCCAAAATACAGAACTATCTGAAAGATATAACAATAATAACATAAACAACGGAAAAATGGACTTCAAGGCCTCCGAACAGAATCAACAACTAATTTGAAATCTCCAAGAACTGGTACTGGTGCCACTCGCTAGCAATCACCTCTTTCGGCAATACCTAGATCTGCACATAAAGTGTAGAATGTGGTATGTGTCCAACCGACCCCATGTACTCAATAAGTAACAAGCCTAACGCCGAGCTAATAGTAGTGACAAGTTGGGATCCAACTCATTTCAAATAATCGACTACAACAATAATAGAACAATAACAGTAAATAAAAGTAGCTCAATTAATATTAAATTCAACCTTTTCACAAATAGAAGGATACTAAGCATGTTTTTCAAGAATAGTAGCTAAGGCATAAATTCTTCCGCAGAACTCATCTAGACATGATTTTATCAATTTAACTGTGATTCCAAGTTCAACACATCAAATAGAGACATTAAGTACCAATAAGCATAAGGGAAGAAACACAACCCGGTACATGCATCACAAGTATACATGCCAATATCAACAACGTTGCAGTCAATCATCAAGTATATCAAATCTCAGCACATGTATAGTGTGTGGAACTTTTTACCTTCAACCATCACACACAAAAATACTCAGCGCTGTATGGGTTCCTAACACAAGTCCCTCACCCAAGCATATATATGACCATATACTTGCGTCCACGTTTAATACCTTACTCCGAAAGGGTGATCCTTTCCCAAGCGTTAATCATATTTAAGTCAACAATCAATATCACTTAGCCTAATACGGGTCCTAGTGCATGCGTCACCTCACAATCAACACCACTCAACCCAATGTGCCTGGCATACGTGTCACCTTATAATCAATATCAAATCTGCTTTATGGTAAAATCTCGGTAATCAACCGCTCAAGTTTCAATTATTCACAACTTACAGTACTCAGCTCAAATCGTGTCACACATATAAGGGCATCAACATATGAGATAACATATAAGGAATGCATAGAGATAGAGTATAATACACGAATGTAACATCATGGTAGAGAGTATGACTACAATTAAGGCAAATAGCTCTATATAGCAAGAATAGACGATCATGTCTCAAACATAATCACATAGCCTAGACATGATACTAGCTCAAGTAGTCATACAAGTAGAGAAACACGGAAATAATGGGGCATGAGAGCAAAACAAGGCACATAATATCCTAAGATCTATCCGATCATGACTAATCTCAGTGTACGCACATACGCTCGTCACCTAGAACGTGCGTCACTCCCAACATATCTCAAATATCATAGCCAATATGTAAATTACCCTCAAGCCAAATTTAAACAAGTTACTAACCTTAAAGCACGTGAATCAATACTCTAAAAAAACCTTCCCATGCGAATCGACCTCCAAACGACTCGAATCTTGTTAAAAACAACTCAATAACATCAAACACGACTACAAAAATTAATTCTAGGTAATAAAGCTCCAATCTTTATCAAATTGCAAAAAGGCAACCCGGACCCGTACCCCGAAACCTGACAAGATTCACAAATTCTGACTACCCATTCGAATACAAGTCCAAATATACGAGTTTCATCCGAATCTAATTCCGAATCGGGGCAAAAATTTCAAATATTCATTCTCCAAAACTTCTCACAAACCCCCCCAACACCAATTTTCTCCCTTAGATTTCATCAACCAAAAGTCAAAATCAAGAGTAGAATCATGACTAGTAATCAAATCCGAGTTAAAAGAACTTACGCAATCCAAGTGGGTGAATATCACCTCAAATATTGTCCTAATCTGAGCACCTAATCTCAAAATATGATAAAATAAACCTCAAAATTAATACACTGCCCAGCAATTCTCAATTCTGCGGACCCCAGCTCGTATCTGCGAGCTCGCTTTTGAGACAAAAGGCTTGCTTCTGCGAGTTTCACTAAAAAGCCGACCATCCATTTCTACAACCATATTTCCGCTTCTGCAAGCATAGCAGTGTACCAGAACCTAACTCTCCGCACTTACGGACATTGCTGCCCTCCACCATCCTTCGCATTTGTGAACCCCAATCTACATCTGCAGACTCGCACCAACGGTTCAAACCTCACAGGTGTGGAAACACCACAGTCAAACTGCTAATCTAACCTAAAATTATTTGAAACCCATCCAAAATTCACTCGAGCCCCTCGGGCCACCCTCTAATTGTACTAATCAGTCCCAAAATATAACACGGACCTACTCGAGGTCTCTAATCATACAAATAACATCAAAATTATAAATTGCACCTTAATTAAAGTTTAATAAACTAACCAACTTTCAAACTTTTACAACTCATGATGAACCATGTCAAACCAACTCGGATTGACCCCAAATTTTACACACAAATCCTAAATGACATAAGACCATTCTTGAGGAGGATCACAGTTCACGGTATCCCATTCACTTAGGTATCACGAAGATGTATCGTGACTTGAAGCAGCACTATTGGTGGAAAAATATGAAGAAAGACATTGTTGGACACGTCTCTCGGTATTTAAATTGTTAACAGGTGAAGTATAAACATCAAAAACTAGTTGGATTGACTCCGAAGTTGGTAATACCGGAGTGGAAATGGAAGCACACCAATATGGACTTTGTGGTAGGCTTTGCATGGACCTTGAGAAAGTATGATGTTGTTTGACTGTTGTGGACCATTTGACTAAGTACGCACATTTAATTCCAGTGATGACATCCTATTCTTCAGAGCGGTTAGCTCAGATTTACATCCGGGAATTATCCACCTGCCCGGTGTGTCCATTTCTATCATTTCAGACCAAGGCGCGCAATTCACATTGCACTTTTGGAGAGCTGTGCAGCGTGAGTTAGGCACGCGAGTCGAGCTGAGTACCACGCTTCATCCTTAGATGGATGGATAGTCTGATCAGACTATTCAGATTTGGAGGATATGTTGCAGGCATGCTCTATGGATTTTGGGGGTCAGTGAGACTAATTTCTACCTCTAGCGGAGTTCACCTACAACAACAGCTATCAGTCAAGCATCCGGATGGCTCCGTATGAGGCCCTATATGGGAGGCGATGTCATTCTACGATTGGTTGGTTTGATACTGGTGAGGATAGATTATTGGGCAAATATTTGATTCGTGATGCTTTGGAGAAGTTGAAAGTGATTCAAGAGCGACTTCGTACAACGCAGCCTAGGCAAAAGAGTTATGCGGACCAGAAAGTTCGAGATGTGGCTTACATGGAAGGTGAGAAGGTTCTTCTTTGAGTGTCGCCTATGAAGGGCGTAATGCAATTTGGGAAGAAGGAAAAGTTGAGCCCGAGGTTTATTACCTCGTTCGAGATCTCAAAAGGAGTTGGGGGTTGCTTATAGGCTTGCATTGCCTCCTAGCCTAGCAGGGATACATATGGTATTTTACGTGTCCATGCTTTGGAAGTACCATGAAGATAGATCACATGTTTTAGACTTCCGCACGGTTCAGCTTGATAATAATTTGACCTATGAGAAAGAGCCGATGGTTATTCTAGATTGGCAGGTTCGGAAGTTGAGATCTAAAGATATCTTCTATGAAGGGGCGTTAGAGAGGTCAGCCAATTGAGGAGGCTACTAGGGAGTCCGAGTCCGATATGAGGAGTAGGTACCCGCACCTTTTTGCCAGTCCAGGTACGTATCTATGTTCGGTTGAGGACGAATGTTTCTTTTAGATGTGGAGAATGTAACGACCTAATAGGCCATTTTGAGAACTAGCTCCCTTTTCTGTATTTTAAACTTTTCACAGCTCAATTTGATAATTTATAACTTACTTGCGTGGTCCGTGTTTATTTTTGGAAAGTTTATATTTGAAATTTTGAAGAAAATGTAATTATTTTACTTTAAAATGACTAGAGTTGACCGCGGTCAATATTTTTGGTAAACAACCTTGAATTTGTATTTTGATGATTCCAGTAGGTTGTATGATGATTTTGGACTTGTACGCACATTTATTTAGGGTCCCAGGTGACTCGAGACAATTTTAACGCTTTATGTGAAAAAATTGAAAATTGAGTTTAAACTTTGAAAATCTTGAGTTTTAAAGATCGATTCTTGATATTTGATGTTATTTCGATGATTTGAGCTTGTGAGCGATTTTGTATGATGTTATTAAACTTGTGTGGATGTTCAAATTAGAGTCCGAGGGAATCGCGTGAGTTTCGAATGTGTTGCGGATGTATTTGAAATCGTTGAGAATCTGCTAGTGTGCATGATCTGTAGGTCTCGTATTTACGAGAACCTGTTCGCAAATGCGAACCTCACATTTGAGATGCCAGGCTTACAATTTCAAAGTGGGACTGGGAGATGAGGTTTCATTTTTGCGAAGAACATGTCACATTCACGATCAGGAGGGACTTCGCATTTGAGACTTAGGTGTCACATTTGTGACACTGGTGGCTAGGCACAGCTTCGCTTTTGCGAAGCATGGTCCGCATTTGTGATGTAGGGGGTTTTCGCAAATGCGAAGGGAGAGTCGCATTTGCGACAGCTGAAGGTATCAAACACTGTTTGCTTTTGCGAATATCATAATTACGAACAAGAGTTCGCAATTGCGATATCTGCAGCTAGGTAAAATATGAGAATTTCGGGACTTAGCTCATTTTACACCATATTTTGACCCTAGACTCCATAGAGGTGATTTATGGAGAGCAATTTCTTCCTTGATTCATAGGTTAGTAATCTTAACTTGTTTTTGTTCAATTTCAATTAACTTTTCATGAATTTCATCATCAAATGTAGGATTCTTAGAGTAGAAATTTGGGGGGGAGGGGGGTAGAATTTAGGGATTTTATAAAATTAAGATTTAGACCTCAACTTGAGGTCGAATTTGAAAACAAATCACATGTTTGGGCTCGGGGTGAATGGGTGATCGGAATTTTGTCTTAATTTCAGATTTCAACCACGTGAGTCCAGATTTTCTTTTTATTGACTTTTTTAATTATATTAAAGATTGAACCTTTTTCATTCGAGGGTAATTTCTAAAACTTGTTTTGACTTTTTTGAACAACAATTGACTAGATTCGATTAGTTTGGAGGCTTGTTCTAAAGAAAAAGCCTGTTGGATGGTTGGTTGTGATTCGAAAAGAGATAAGTATCTTGGTTAACCTTGATTTGGGAGAGATAGGATAGAATCGAGTCTATTTGCTATGTGATCTATGTGTTGGAGGCAACAAATATGCAAGGTGACGGGTGTATATACATTGGCTATGGGATAAGCATGAGGGTAGAATTAGCCTTATTTGTGCCATGTTATTTGTGTATTATGTCTTTCATGCTTTAGATAGATTATGTAATTCTTTAGTTTCTCGTATTCATATTATTTCCTATGTTGAGATTATCGAGATATTAGATATTGAGATCGTTGAATTGTTGATTGGTTGTTGGTACTAATTGTTGAAAGATTCTCATATGACGAGTTGTGTTCAAATAGTATTGTTGATGTTGAATTTTCTTCCAACCTTATTAGGTAATGTGTTGTATGTGATTGCTTAGTGAGGAAGAGTGAAATGCATAAAGGGTATTGTCGTGCTTGTGAGGAAGAATCAAATGCACGAAAGGTGTTGCCGTACTTGTGAGGAAGAGTAATTGTGCACGAAAGGTATTTTCGTGCCTTATTTATATATTAAAATTATTGCTTGAGTGAACGTGAGGATATACACGAAGGGTATTTCTATACTTGTTATCATTTTATAATGTGAGAATGAGAGTAAAGCACGAATGGTGATGCCATGCAATTATTTTTACATTATAATGTGAGGATGAGATTGAAAGCACGAAGGATGATGCCATGCAATTTTGTTGATTTCATTACTCTTTACTTTGATATTTGGAACGTGGACTTGACTTTGTGGTTTCGTTATTCCCTTTTGAAAGAGGCTTACTCAGTGACACTTTATTCTATGTTTTCGTTTTATGCCCCTTTATTTGTGTACTTGTTATCCCTTTCACTTGTCATTATTCTGTTGTGATATTTGACACTGTATCTGTTATTTCGTTATTTCTTGATATAGAACTGCACAAGTTTATTGTAGGTGTATTGTCTTAGCCTCGCTACTGCCTCGTCGGGGTTAGGCTCGATACTTACTAAGTATATTGGGTTGGTTGTACTCATATTACACTTCTGCACTTCTTGTGCAGATCCGGATATTGGTACCAACGGAGTCACGAGAGGTGCTTAGCAGATAAAGGGTAGGTGATTCGAGGTAGAGCTGCATTATGTTCGCAGACCTTGAGTCATCTTCTAATTTCTATTGTACTGTTTTTATTTTTCGGACAGTGTTATATTTCTTTCAGAACAGTGTATGTAGTAAACTCTAGAAACTCATGTACTTTGACTCCACATCTTGGTATGGTTTGAGTTAGATGTTGGTTTTACACTTATTATGTTTATCTTTTACGCTATGTTATTATCCTGTTGTTAGTCATTTATTACAGTTCTTTCATATTTTACTGTTGCGTGTTATCTTGCCTAACCAGCGATGTTAGGCGCCATCACGACTCAGATTGATTGGAATTTTGGGTCGTGACACCTAGAAACACCTATTGATAGAACAGTTTTAATTATCCTTATGAGAAATTCTTAGTCATAACCAAGTGACAAACTGTGCTATCAAAACCTCTGCGCAGAGGAGACAGTATGTTTATCCCAAACTGTGACAACCACACAAATCTTTCTAAGACAGACAAGACCATATATCATCTTCTATATCCAATAAAGGTCATGAAAACAAGATTACTAGTACTACTTTATCTCACAAATGATCATTTTTTAACATTAGTTCATCTTTTTCTTTCACTACCAACAAACAAACAAACAAACAAACAAAAGAAGAAGAAAAACAAGCATGCAAGAAATATTTCTAAGAAGTTAAGATTCTATGAATTACATTAAGGAATTGTTCATGCGCAGTGAGCTGAGGGAAATGGCCTCGAGTGTTGATGATCTCGACCGTTGATTCTCCCTTGATGTTGGTGTGCATGAAGGTAGCAACTGAATTTGGAACAGCAAAATCAATCTTGCTCTGAATTATGGTACACGGGGTGACAACCTTTTCAAGAATGCCTCGATAATCACTGAGAAAAACTGTTTTTGCCAAAGGCAATGCAACTTCAACTCCCATTCTTTTCAAACATTTCTCGAATTTCTCAACAGAGGGAGGATCACTTGGATCCACAGCTATACGAGCAAAGCCTGAACTCCAATCGCCGTAGTTCTCCTCAATGTTTTGAAACATCTGCTCCATATCTGCTATTTCGAAACCTCCTACATAATCTTCCAAGTTAATGAACCTGTACGGCCAGGGAGAAGAAAAAATGAGTTGTTAGGCTAGATTATTTTGAAGACACACAAGGACCAAACAACAGGTGTATAAAAGGATAAACCGTATCTTTCGACAGTTTCGACCTATTAATTTACAGAAGATGATAAATATTTGCAAGAAAAGTTTAACTTTTTCGATACGGTCCAACTCTGATGATGAACAGTGGGAGGAGGATGTAGTCTTTGGTCAGTGGATTCAATTGATACAAAAGTTATATAATGTGAAAAATTACTACTCTCTCCGTTTAGATTCGATATATATGAAATAGTTTGACTTGGCACGAAATTTAAGAAAAAAAAAGATTTTTAAAATTTGTGATCTTAAAAGCTTAAGGGGTAAAAACTTTGCGGGGTCATGATATTTGTATGGTTATAAAAGTTTCTCACTAAGGATAAAATGAATAAAATAAAGAGTTTAAATTTGAATTATTTTTAAATTTAGAAATGTGTCATTTATTTTGAAACATGCTAAAAAAAAGTACCTTATCTAATTTAAAACAGAGGGAGTAAATTTTTTAATAAATATGAAATTTTAAACTTATAATTTTAAAAGTGTATTGATTTCCGGTACTAAGAACCATAAAAGATTCAATCTATCACGTTTAAGTTTTGAATGTACATCTAACGATGAAGTTTTCTTAACTAAAACAAGAAAAAGGAAGGTTTGCCGTGGTGATCATTCTACTCATTAGTTGTTACCACTATTAATAATACTTCCTTTTACCTTTACAAGAAATTAACTATTTGAAAATTAGAAAATTTTATCCAAACATTTATTTCGAAAAAAAATGAAAATTTTTGGGTAAAAAGTAAATAAAAAAAAAAATTATGGCCAAAGGAGCCCTTAAAAAACCTTTACCTAAAGGTGCAAGGCAAAGTGGTGAAAATTGCATTCCAAGTGAAGAAAAAAGAAATATTATTTCTTAATGGTGACTCATAGAGCTCTTATTTCCTTTACTATGAAACATCAGAACCCAAACTATGCAGAAATATAAAGAAAAAGAAACATAAACATATACAGGCATGTCGGTACAATGAGCACCTAAATTAATTTTTGTTCGACTTTTGATAATTTAATCGAGGATGGTCAAAATTGTTTAAGACAATAAAATAATTAAGTAAATAAAAATATGCTCTTTTAGCGGTTTAAACTTTTAAATAAGACAATTAGAGCATACAAGAGTGCTAGATTCGACTATTACCAAAGAAAGAAAATATTTCGACCAAATAAAAAGAGTGAGGTATAGATAAAACTATAATTAAGTATTTAATTAAAAAAACAAAAATAAAATTAAAAGTAGTGTTCTCATTCTAACACAAAATAACCTGGGAGAAGATGCAACAAGGATGAGCCTGTTGAAGAGATTCGGTCTTTTGATAGAAGCAATGCAACCAATGATGCCAGACATGGAATGACCCACAAAAATTGAAGAATCCAACTTCATTTCATCCGCGAGAGCTATTAAGTCATCAGCAAAAGCTTCATAGGAGGAGTATTTCTCAGAGTCAAAAAGACTTTGATCTTTAACAGCACCAGAAAAGCTCCAGTCAAAGAGGAGAATCTGGTAATTAGACATGAGTTTGGGCAATATTTTATCCCAAACAGACTGGTCTCCTCCATACCCATGTGCCAGAATTATCGTTTCTTTTCCTGACCCTACTATTCTTGCTTTCATCTTTGTGCTATGCAATATCACCATCTTTTCTTTTATTTGCTTCTAGTCTAGTAGGAAGAAGAAAACAGAACAAGTTTATTGGCTTTATTTTGTGTAGTCTGTGGCTACACTTATATAGGAAAGAAGGAGGTTTATTGATATTATTTTAACTGCTAATGTCAATATCTAGAGAAAACCATCTTTAGATTTAATATAGAGTTATCTTTTGCCGGCTCTTTGATATGGACAACGATTCGATTATAATGTACCAAATGACGTTTCTTTATATAATGGCTGGTTTAAATATAGAAAAACATACAGGCTGATGTTGCTAACAGGTTCGCCTGAGATATAGTAATATCCAAAAAAAAATCAGAACTTATTTATATATTAAGAAAATCTACTTATATTTATAAATATTGAATAATAAAATTATTTATTATTATTCATTAACTTGGGATCATTATAGAAATTCATCATACTCAAATTCTGGATCTACTAAGTTGAAATTGATGGGTCAATCACATGTGTAATATGGCCATTAATTTGGCTTCTTTTCAAATTTGTATACCAAGTTTTTATGACATTTGTCATGACATCATATCCACTGTAACAAATTTGTGGACCAAATTTTCATGACATTTGCCATGACATCATATCCACTTTTAGGCCAAGGAATTCTTACTATAAATAGAGCAGTTTCTCCTCATTTGAAAACAAACTTAAACAAAGAGAAGTAATAGAAGATGGAGAGAGTAATCCATAGATTGTAGTCTGTGAGACAAATAGTCAGTGTCAGTAATATTGTAGTGAGATATTTTAAATAAAGAGTGTTATTTCTTTTAAAATTGTAGTAGTCTCTTGACACTACTGAGTTATAATATTATAATGGTAATATTGCTCTGCTCGGGGTATTGTATTTACTTCGTTAAAAGAGTTGGTGTCATTGTTACTCTCTTGTGTCATTATTATTTTTTGTGGATATTATTTCTAGGCGGGATTATTAATTTTTCCAACAATGTGGTATTAGAGCCATGGCAAATAATGATACACTGTCTTTTCAGTACCCTCGTCTCACAAAAGATAATTATGAGAAATGGTGTCTACGTATGAAAGTCATTCTTGGCTCCTAGGATATGTGAAAAATCGTAGATAGAGGGTATGCAAAACCCGATAATGAGGAAGTTCTACCTCAAAATGAAAAAGATGCCTTGGCAAAGACAAGGAAGAAGGATCAACAAACCCTCACGCTCATCCACCAATATTTGGATGATGCCATATTTGAGAAGGTGGCAGATGCTACCACCTCAAAGAAAGCTTGGGAGATTTTACAAAATTCTCTTCAAGGAGTTGACAAGGTGAGGAAGGTAAAACTTCAAACTCTAAGGATTGACTTTGAAGTTTTAAAAATAAAAGAATCTGAATACATTTCAAATTATTGTTCAAAAGTGAAGGCTATTATAAATCAATTAAGAAAATACGAGGAAGACATAGAAGATGTCCGTGTGATAGAAAATATCCTTTGCACTTTAACACCTAAACTTGATTTTGTGGTGTGTGCTATTGAGGAGTCTGAAGATTTAGACTCTATGCTGGTGGAGCAATTGGAGGGTTCTTTACAGGCCCACGAAGAAAAGATCAAAAAAAGACAAGAAGTACCACTGGAGCAACTTCTTAAAAACTCAGGCATCCTTTAAGGATTATGGAGGTGAAAATAGCTCTCGAGGAAACGGATGAGGACGAGGCCGTTGTGGTCATGGAAGAGGAAGAAGTAATGGTAACAACTTCAATAATGAAGTTAAAATCCACCAAACATTCAGAGGTCGTGGCCGTGGACAAAGAGGAGGAAGAGGACATGCCTACTACCAAGAAAATAATGGACAAATGTATGGCAAATCAAAAATTAATTACTATAATTGTCATAAACTTGGTCATTACTCTTGGGAATGTCGTAGCAATGTTGAAGAAAAAGCTAACCTTGTTGACGACAAGAAAGAAGAATATGAGTCAACGTTGTTGATGGCACTCAAGGAAGAAGACAGGGATAATTGCAGCTCGTGGTATTTGGACAATGGAGCAAGCAATCAAATGTGTGGATGCAAAGAGAAGTTTGTGGAGATCAATAAAACAATGAGAGGTAATGTATCCTTTGGAGATATCTCAAAGATTCAAATCGAAGGGATATGTACGATTCTGATATCGTGTAAAGATGGTAGTCACAAGCTAATTTAAGATGTTTATTATGTGCCAAAATTAAAAAGTAATATTTTGAGTTTAGGCCAACTTCTTGAAAAGGAATATGACATCCACATAAAAAAATATGTATCTTTGGCTTAGAGATTCAGGTGTAATTCTAATTGCTAAAGTGCATATCACAAAGAATAGATTATTTTCTCTAAATCTTAAAATAATTTATGCAAAGTGTTTGAAGTCTAATGTGCAAGATGAATCATGGTGTTGGCACATGCGATTTGGGCACATAAATTTTGAAGCACTCAAATCAATGGGAGAAAAGAATATGGTGCATGGGATACCATCAATCAACTATCCCAATAAATTGTGCGAAGCTTGTCTTTTTGGAAAACATGCAAGGAGGAGTTTTCCAAAGGAGGCCATGTCAAGATCAACTAAACCGCTTCAGCTTGTTCACACTAATGTGTGTGGACTAATCAATCCACCTTCCTTTGGTAAAAGTAAATACTTTCTACTTTTCATTGATGACTTTAGTAGAAAGACTTGGGTTTATTTTTTGAACCAAAACTTTGAAGCTTTTGCTGCATTTAAAATTTCAAAGTACTTTGTAGAGAAAGAAAGTGGCTATGAAATAAAAGATTTAAGATCCGATAGATAAGGCGAATTCACTTCAAAAGAATTTAATGACTTCTGTCAGTCTCATGGAATTCATCTTCCTCTAACGGTACCTTATTAACCCAACAAATTAGAGTTTCAGAGAGAAAAAATCGAACGATTCTTAATATGGCTAGATATATGTTAAAAGCTAAAAGTATGCCCAAGAAATTTTGGGCCGAACCTGTATCTTATGAAGTTTATTTGAACAACAGGTCTCCAACAAGGAATATTAGAGATCAAACCCCTCAATAAGCATGGAGTGGAAGAAAACCAAGTGCTAAGCACTTTAGAATCTTTGGGAGCATAGACTATGCTCATGTGCCACATCAAGGGAGAGCAAAGCTTGATGATCGAAATGTCAAGCATGTGTTTGTTAGATATGATACGAGTTCAAAAGGCTACAAGCTATACAACCCAAGTAGCGGCAAGATGGTGGTGAGTCATGATGTTGAATTTGATGAAGAATTGGCATGGAATTGGGAAGCTCGGGAAGAAACTTCATATGATTTTTTTCCATACTTTGGCGATGAAGAAGAACCAGAGACCATGGAACTTGTGCAGGATATAACTCCACCTCCTTCTCTAATCAATGTTGCATCTCTTTCTTCTCAACAAAGTTCAAATGAGCAACCACAAAGGACAAGGAGCATTCAAAAGCTCTATGATGGCACAAGAGAAGTTACTAATTTTGATTTTTTATATTGTCTCTTTGCTGATAGTGAACCAATGAACTTTGATGAAGCTGTTACAGATAAAAACTGGAGATAATACATGGTGGAGGAGATCGAGTCAATAAAGAAGAACAACACTTGGGAGTTAACAACTCTTCCCAAGGGTCATCACGCAATTGGAGTAAAATGGGTATACAAGATAAAGAAGAATGCTGAAGGAGATGTGGAGAGATACAAGGCATGACTTATGGCTAAAGGCTACAAGCAAAAGTAAGGCATTGACTATGAAGAAGTCTATGCACATGTTGCCTGCATGGAGACGATTCGTTTGCTGATCTCTTTGGCGGCGCAAATGAAGTAGAAGATCCATCAACTAGACGTCAAGTCAGCCTTCTTGAATAGATATCTTGAAGAAGAAGTCTATGTTGAATAACCATTGGGCTTCGTGGTCAAAAACCATGAAGATAAAGTGTTGCGATTGAAGAAAGCTTTATATGGATTAAAGCAAGCCTCACGAGCATGGAATAGTTGCATCGACAAGTATTTTCAAGACAGTGGGTTTACTCGTTGTCCCCATGAATATTCTCTTTACCTTAAAGTTCATATTAATGGAGATATATTACTTGTTTGTCTTTATCTTGATGATCTTTTTTTCACGGGTAATAACCCAAGTTTGTTTGAAGCTTTTAAGAAAGATATGTCCCGTGAGTTCGAGATGATAGACGTAGGGCTCATTTCATACTACATGGGCCTAGAAGTGAAGCATATGGAGGATGAAATTTTTATCTCTCAAGAATGCTATACAAAAGAGATATTGAAGAGGTTTAACATGCTCGATTCTAACCCCGAGAACAAACCGATGGAAAGTGGGACAAAATTGTCCAAGTTTGATAAAGGAGAAAAAGTGGATCCCACATTTTTCAAAAGTCTTGTGGAGAGTTTGAGGTACTTGACTTGTACCAGGCCCGATATACTCTTTGCAGTTGGAGTAGTAAGCTGCTTCATGGAAGCTCCTACCTCCACTCATTTGAAAAGTCACTAGAAGAATTCTTCGTTACCTAAAAGTTACGATTGACTTTGGGTTATTTTATTCTTCTTTTAGTGATTTCAAGCTTATGAGATTTTGTGATAGTGATTATGCGGGAGGTATTGATGATAGAAAAAGCATAACTAGTTTTGTGCTTTTCTTGGGTGATTCTATTATTTCTTGGAGTTAAAAGAAACAATCCATTGTTACTCTCTCGACTTGTGAAGCTGAATATATAGCAGCAACATCTTGTACATGTAATGCTATTTGGCTGAGAAAATTATTGAAGTAACTCAATTTGCCACAAATTGAAGCTACAGAGATTTGTATTGACAATAAATCCGCACAGGCACTTGCCAAGAATCCGGTGTATCATGATCGAAGCAAGCATATAGATACAAGGTATCACTTCATCAGAGAATGCATTGCCAAGAAGGAGGTAGAACTCAAATATGTGAAGTCTCATGATCAAGTAGCGAACATTTTTACAAAACCTATCAAACTTGAAAATTTTCAGAGATTAAGATCAAGACTTGGAATGAAGAAGAAAAATCAAAATTAAGGGGGAGATTTGATGGGTCAATCCCATGTATAATATAGCCATTTATTTGGCTTCTTTTCAAATTTGTGAACCAAGTTTTCATGACATTTGCCATGACAACATATCCACTATAACAAATATGTGGACCAAATTTTTATGACATGTTCCATGACATCATATCCACTATAACAAATTTGTGAACTAAATTTTCATGACATTTGCCATGACATCATATCCACTTTTAGGCCAAGAATTTTTTGCTATAAATAGAGGAGCTTCTCCTCATTTGAAGACACACCAAAACAAAGAGAAGCAATAGAAGTTAGAGAGAGTAATCCACAGATTATAGTCTGTGAGATAAATAGTGAGTGTCAGTAATATTGTAGTGAGGTATTTTAAATAAAGAGTGTTATTTCTTTTAAAATTGTAGTAGTCTCTTGACACTATTAAGTTGTGATATCATAGTAGTAATATTGCTCTGCTCGGGTATTGTATTTATCTCGTTAAAAGAGTTGGTGTCATTGTTACTCTCTTGTGTCATTATTATTTTTCGTGGATATTATTTCTGGGTGTGATTATTATTTTTTCCAATAACGTGGTATCAGAGCCATGGCAAATAATGGTACGTTGCCTTTTCAGTACTCTCGTCTTACAAAAGATAATTATGAGAAATGGTATCTACGTATGAAAGTCATTCTTAGCTCCCAGAATGTGTGAAAAATCGTAGATAGAGGGTATGCAAAATCCGATAATGAGGAAGCTCTGCCTCAAAATGAAAAAGATGTCTTGGCAAAGACAAGGAAGAAGAATCAACAAGACCTCATGCTCATCCACTAACGTTTGGATGATGCCATGTTTGAGAAGGTGGCAGCTACCACCTCAAAGAAAGCTTGGGAGATTTTACAAAATTCTCTTCAAGGAGTTGACAAGGTGAGGAAGGTAAAACTTCAAACTCTAAGGATTGACTTTGAAGTTTAAAAAATAAAAGAATCTGAATACATTTCGAATTATTGTTCAAAAGTAAAGGGTGTTATAAATCAATTAAGAAGATACGGGAAGGACATAGAAGATGTCTGTGTGGTAGAAAAGATTCTTCGCACTTTAACACCTAAATTTGATTTTCTGGTGTGTGCTATTGAGGAGTCTAAAGTTTAGACTCTATGCTGGTAGAGTAATTAGAAGGTTCTTTACAAGCCCACGAAGAAAAGATCAAAAGAAGATAAGAAGTGCCACTGGAGAAACTTCTTAAAACCCAGGCATGCTTTAAGGATTATTAAGGTGAAAAGAGCTATCGAAGAAATGGACGAGGACGAGGCCTTGGCGGTCATGGAAGAGGAAGAAGTAATGGTAATAACTTCAACAATGAATTTAAAATCCACCAAACATTCAGAGGTCGTGGCCAGGAACAAAGAGGAGGAAGGGGACGTGACTACTACCAAGAAAATAATGGACAAAGGTATGACAAATCAAAAATTAATTGCTATAATTGTCATAAATTTGACCATTACTCTTGGGAATGTCGTAGCAATGTTGAAGAAAAAACTAACTTTGTTGACGACAAGAAAGAAGAATATGAGTCAATGTTGTTGATGGCACTCAAGGAAGAAGACAAGGATGATTGCAGCTCGTGGTATTTGGACAATGGAGCAAGCAATCATATGTGTGGATGCAAAGAGAAGTTTGTTGAGATCAATAAAACAATGAGAGGTAATGTGTTCTTTGGAGATACCTCAAAGATTCAAATCGAAGGGATATGCACGATTCTTATCTCCTGTAAAGATGATAGTCACAAGCTAATTCAAGATATTTATTATGTGCCGAAATTAAAAAGTAATATTTTGAGTTTGGGCCAACTTCTTGAAAAGGAATATGACATCCACATAAAAATATGCATCTTTGGCTTAGAGATTCAGGTGGAATTCTAATTGCTAAAGTGCATATGGCAAATAATAGATTATTTTCTCTGAATCTTAAAACAATTGATGCAAAGTGTTTGAAGGCTAATGTGCAAAATGAATTATGGTGTTGGCACATGCGATTTGGGCACTTGAATTTGAAGCACTCAAATCAATGGGAGAAAAGAACATGGTGCATGAGATACCATCAATCAACCATCCCAATCAATTATGCGAAGTTTAACTTTTTGGAAAACATGCAAGGAGGAGTTTTCCAAAAGGGGCCATGTCAAGATCAACTAAACCGCTTCAGCTTGTTCACACTGATGTGTGTGGATCAATCAATCCACCTTCCTTTGGTAAAAGTAAATACTTTCTACTTTTCATTGATGACTTTAGTAGAAAGACTTGGGTTTATTTCTTGAACCAAAAATCTGATGTTTTTGCTGCTTTTAAAAATTTCAAAGTACTTGTGGAGAAAGAAAGTGGCTATAAAATAAAAGATTTAAGGTCTGATAGAGGAGGCGAATTCACTTCAAAAGAATTTAATGACTTCTGTGAGTCTCATGGAATTCGTCGTCCTCTAACGGTACCTTATTCACCCAACAAAATGGAGTTGCAGAGAGAAAGAATCGAACAATTCTTAATATGGCTAGATGTATGTTAAAAGCTAAAAGTATGCCCAAGGAATTTTGGGCCGAAGCTGTAACTTGTGCAGTTTATTTGAATAACAGCTCTTCAACAAGGAATGCTAGAGATCAAGCCCCTCAAGAAGCATGGAGTGAAAGAAAGCTAAGTGTCAAGCACTTGAGAATCTTTTGGAGCATAGCCTATGCTCATGTGCCACATCAAGGGAGAGCGAAGCTTGGCGATCGAAGTGTCAAGCATGTGTTTGTTGGCTATGATACGAGTTCAAAAGCCTACAAGCTATACAACCCAAGTTAAGAATATATGGTAGCCGAAAAAGTATATAAAATTTGTATAATTTTT